>NW_027175943.1:12503473-12635973 GCF_023055335.1 Clinocottus analis | reverse complement strand
TCCAACTTCAAAACTAAATATACATATACACATGTAACAATTGCAACTTGACTATCTTTTTACATTTTTAAAACGTTTTTTTAGAGAAATATATTGTCATCCGAGCAAAAATGGACTGAATTCTGAAAGAAGCCTCCAATGGGACTGGAAAAGGACAATACTTTATTAAATTACCAATTTGTCTCAATAATTGTCAAAACAATAGGGTTTAATATGCAAAGTTACATCAACGCAGTCCTGATGCTCACAAAGTAGTAACGTAACAAAACCACCTAACGTATTACTTCCCTAAGTCATCAACATCAAGTTTTTCCTGAATGAATGTCAAATAATACCGCCGCCAATTTCTAAGTCAGCTGTTAAAGTCTCAGTTACAATCACTTTGACCCGGACAATTAATTGGTAGATTAATCAACTAATATAAATATTAAGTGCATAATTTAATCAAGCAGCAGGGCTTGGCAACAGTAACCACAGACCATTAACTCGGGCAGAGCGTTTCTGCACGAGACCGATCACATCCAACAGAACAAGAGCACTAATCACAAATGGAGGTCTGGATGGCGGTCCACTCCGGCGTCTCCAAAGAGCCTTTCTTAACCCCTCGCTAAGCGCCGGGGCAGACTGAAATGGTGCCGCTTTGTTGGACCCCAGGAGAGCTTTTAAAGTGCCCTCCATGTTACCTTTATGCAGAGGCGAGTCGCGCTGTGCAAAATGCTTTATTTTTCCTTTTTAAAATGCACCCGCTCTTTTCCTCTCACACCTCCTACGGTCTTTCAAGTTCCCCCGCAATGTTTCCACTTGTGGTCTTTGTACAATTACAAAGTCTTTGGCATGCGTTCTTAGAACTTGTGACTTTCATTCACCCAATCCGGTGCTTTTTCTAACCGTTTTCAAATGAACAGGAAGACTGTCGGCCATCTCTAAAGGAGCCGATCGCACCAGACGGGACTATTAAAAATGTGCCGTTAGCTAAACTATTGTTTTCCTCTGGTACGGCCTTTTAAACGCTGCGCGTCGTGTTTTTTTTATTTTAAATATTCTCAACTTTTAAGGCGCGGAGCCGCACAGCTCGTCACTGTCACGCTCGGCCAAGGCAGCCAATCGGATCAAGCGAGAGGCGGGGCTTTATTCCTTCTCTTCATGTGGTGTGAACAGCGGGGAATTTAAAAGAAAATGGCTTTTACGAAGAGCTTTACAATTCTGGATGGAAACTCGACTTGGAACGGTAGTTTTGCCATACTTTTTCCTTTTTAATTTTTTTTTCAAAATAAATATTGTGAACCCAAAAACTGCGCTTTTTTTGGGGACTTTTTCCTCCTCATCCCACAACACAGCAAAGACAAGAGCGCGTCGTCTCCTTGAATCCATTTTGTAAATTAAGTTTTAGCGTCCGGTTGGCCCGCTCGACAAAAAAGACGCCTTGACGTTTTTGTCGAGGCGTTTTTTTTAAACGGCTGCGCTTTTAAAAGTCACGTCTCGTGTGATTGGCGCCAAACTGAGCAAAAGATAAAATATGTTTATCACACTGATAACCAGCTAACAGAATGAAACAATTACAGGGAGCATCGCAGATTTCGGAGCATGCCAGTTGATTACCAACGTGTAATAAGTTTGCTTCGCTGTGAACAGGCCCAGACTGTAATGTGATATTTGTATTTCAGTAATTATAGAGCACTTATAATCTGCTTCTAATTGTTTTGCGGTGCACCGCAAATAGCCTCTACTCAAACACTACTTTCCTTTTTGTTTCCTCATAATGCAAATGTCCTCGTAAACAACATCTTTCTATCTAAAATGAGAAGAAATCTCCCGGCTCATCCATTTTTTCATCATGTATCTTTATGAAATCTCCCCCTTTCTAGGAAAGACAAACGTCTCAAGTCGTAGCTAATGTTTAGCATCCACATTTTGCTCTTGACTGACACTCAAGACACTTTCAAATGGCGGCCTGAAATTGCACATTGTTCTTGCGGGAGCTCATAACGGCGAATCAGGGAGCACTTTGGGGTTTTTGCCAGGAAGAAAAACAAACCATTTAATAAAATCAGCGATCAAATGTGGATTCTTTTTACACTCACAAAAGCTCATTACAGGGGAAAAAAAGAGGCAGGAAGCAGACCTGAGCCATGCAGGCTGTGAATGCCGACACTTCATCGACTGTAAAACTCTGAACAAAACATCGCTCTGTTACCGCGAGCCAAGAAGTGAAAGCTGGGAACATAATATGGAGGCTTTTGTCAGGGTTTTAGTTTCCGCATGTCGCATGTGGCTTTACTGGGTGTTTGCCACGATTCTACGTGGATGCATGTGTTTGTATGCAAGTGTTTGTTTGTGTTTGTACTGTCAGGGAGGCTCTTGACATCAGAGGAGAGGTGTGGGCTGATGGCAGCAGGAGGGGATTTGGTGAATTACCAGACTGCAGCCTCAGCATCAAGTCCAGAGGATTAGAGCATGGACCAGGGGATCCAGGAAAGAGATGTGCAGACGCACAAGGAGAAGGGGATCAGTGTGTGTGTGTGTGTGTGTGTGTGTGTGTGTGTGTGTGTGTGTGTGTGTGTGTGTGTGTAGCATTGGTCAAACACTGGCTTCAAGCGCTACCCGAGAACTAAAGAGGCCCCATGTCATATATATCAGGTGAGCACCCTCAAGGTCGTTGTGGATGCACAGAAAGTCTGTCTGGAGCTCTGGCTGAAATTACATCATTATAACAGACACACACTTTTAAAACGCCCACTAAATTATAAATAACATGGATTTAAAAACTCTTTACATGAAGAATACAGATGCTTTTTATTTAGGTAAAAGACATCTTATTAATCCAATATTTACCAAAGGTAGGAGAACATCTTTTATTGTAGAAAATGGCTGCAACACTGTTCCAGAAAGATGATACTACTACGACTCCTCAATGTATTATACACCTAAAAAATAAGTTAAGTGCTTTGAAAAGACATATAAATGCCAAAAAATATAAGATTCAACCGAAAATGTAAATATAAAAGTGTAATTGATGAAGTAATAAAGGCAAGTGAGAGATATATAAAGCCAAGTAAGAAGTAAAAATGGAAATAACCAATTCATGGTAAA
Source organism: Clinocottus analis (assembly GCF_023055335.1). Classification (NCBI taxonomy): domain Eukaryota; kingdom Metazoa; phylum Chordata; class Actinopteri; order Perciformes; family Cottidae; genus Clinocottus; species Clinocottus analis. The sequence continues at coordinate 12,632,883 of NW_027175943.1, read as the reverse complement.
GCAATTTTGAAAAAAAGTGTGTTTTTGAGAGTGATTTGAAAAGGAGGAGCAGAGCAGAGACCAATCATCAAATATGTCAAATTGAATTGTGAAATGTCCAGGTCACCAGTGTAGAGATGCTCCAATAGGCTTCACGTGGACTCCTATTGGCTTCTGTGAGTCTCCAAACTAGATGGAGCGTGCCGGTTGTATTGATTGCGACAGGAATGAAGCCCGTAACAGAAGTTTTAGCGCCGACGTTATGAAAGCAGTTTTCTAGATTGTTAGCGGATAAAACGAGATGTCATTTGGGAGATATTAAGTTTGAGAAAGCACGATATGAACGACTGACTTCACCTGTTGGTCAAAAGTGAAGTTTTGTTATCAAAAATAACACCCGGATGTCTGCGCTGTGTTTTTGGGTTTGAACAGGAGGGAGAAGCGGAGTGAGAGGAGCAGCGCTCGCTGGAGAGGTTTAGATCTGATGATTTATCTGAGTTTAAGACCGACTGAAAGACAGGATTGCGTTGTGTTGTTGAAAAAGATCGGCAGATAGGGGAAATGGGAGGTGGATGGTTTTAAAAAAAAAAAAGCACCAGTGGCTGCTTATCAGATTTATTGAGAAAAATAAAAACAATCTAAAATCGTGCCTATAACCCAATGCTAAATGTAAATGCTCAACTGAATCAAAAGCTGCAGTAAGATATAAAACCAATAACAGCTGTGTGTCCATTGTCATCTGCTAAAGGGATATTATTAACACGTGTTTTGACCTGCCCAGAAACCTCACGGACATTTCTGAAAGATGTTACCATTCATGTGATCAAAGCTTCTTTTTTCAAAGTTACATAACTCTTAAAAACAAGTGGTTGAACTCCAGAGGATATAAAACAATCCGGCTCTTGACCCGGACAAAGGTGAAGCGTTGATAGCAGCTCGGACAAATGGGGAGATGGAGAGAGGAGTTTCTTTAATGAAGTCAGTTGGAAGAAAGCCCGGTGAGCATTTGAGTCATGACGCCGGTGAGATATGTGGGTGTGACTGATGGTGTTTCAGAGGCACAGTGTGCAGGATGTGGTGCCGTCCAGCGGCGTGTGGTTGCAGATTGCAACCAACTGAAGACCTCTTGGCTCACTCTTACCGTTCCAAGACTTTAAATGGGTCAGCCAACGAGCGCTAAACCACAGCAACCCCATTTGCCCCGGCCGGAGACCATCCTCACCATGCCAACTCTGTCAAGGGATGGAGGAGGTAGGACCCAAACGCCGTAGAACTGCTCAAAGAATAGTTAATTCAAACAAAAAAAGGGTTCTCAAAAACAAACCAGATGAAAAAACCCAGCAAAAGAAACAAGACCACACAGAAGGAGGGTTTAAATCCAAGAGGAGGAAATGAGCAACAGGTGGACACGATGAGGGCAGCACAGGTGAAGTGAAGCCACAATCAAGAACCAGGTAGACAATCACCAGGGCAGGAAGTGCAGGGACACACAGGACACAAGACTACAAAATAAAACAGGAAACGGAAAACTACAACTCAGGACAAACACTACTTTAGGGAAGACTTACGTCGGACGTTTCGCACACGGCGCATGTGAGAGAACGACAGATGCTTCCATGAAAATGTGTTTTGAGTGTTTAGTTTGACCCTGCGGGGTAAAAACATGACCGTGCAACACTGTGGACCTGTGTGGAGCAGAAGAGATCATTCTAAGCTCGGAAGAAAACACTGATTCTCTTTTTTCAGTTTATCCTACACTAATGAGATGAAAAATGCAGCATGCATGTATATTACAATAATCTATAATCGGGATACAACAGGTACATATACAGTACATCGTATCATTCATTACTCTAAGTACAGATGTACCACCTAAGTCTACGTCCAGAACTTGCAGTAGCAAAGTAGTACTAGACACAAACCACAAGAGCACACTCACTACAGCGCTCTTATTCTAAATATATTAAGATGACACACAGCCTCTTTTTTATTTATTTATTTGTACCCCTTTTAGCCACGACAACATCTTCCCCTCCACGCTGCTGTCCTTGTTGTTTTCTTCAGGGAGAGCCACTGCAGTCTCCTGGCCTCTGAGGGTCCAACGGATGAAAAAATAAAAAGGATGAAAAGCACTCTAGCTATCGAGCCAGCTTAGTCTCTCAGCAGTGTCACTGTTAGCTGGCAACATATCATCCTCCTGCGGATGCAGCAGCAACCAAGTACTAAATAGAAATGAATCATTAGATCAAAGGGGGGCAAAATCTGTTATGTTTAGCATATTAGCGTGAGGGAATCAGCAACTGATTTAAGATTGATGTGTGTAATTAAGCCTTTTTGACAGTTGGTTGTGATGTCTATAGTTGGCTGCCTCCCACAGAAAGACCCCGTAATTAGCTGTTTCAGCAAGTCCCCCCAAATTCCATATATTTATGTCCATTTGAGCAAAAACAAAACGGTGCATTTTCTTGTCCAAAATTAGAGGAGCGTAAGCTTTTTTGCAAATACTTCAATGTGTCCACACATATGTGTTCTGTGCACAGAAGATCAAATGTGCTTAGAAGGAAGCCGATGGCGTGTTGGTCCCTCCCGTCACTTGGCAAATCACTTCCTCCAGTTTTCAGAAAGCTACCTCGCCCACGCAGGAACCACAGGGGTTACTGCACAAAAATATTAGGCCCACGACGTGAGCGAGTGTAGCATTGAAGGGACAATGTAAATGGAATAAAATATGTTTTTTTCTTCTTTAACTCGTTGAAAACTGTGGAACCAATGTTGTCTTCAGACCTCTTTTTCCCTGTGTTTGAGTGTTTTTCCCTGTTTGAGTCGTTGTAGGAACCCCAAATTAATTCCAATACGTGTGTTTATTTGTTGAGCAAAGTCTTCGGAAAAAAATGTATATCTGCAAAAAAAAAATCCCTTTTAAAATATATTTTGATCGTAACTATGAACATCCAGCATGATATGAGCCAGATTGCCCAAAAATGCCTCCTGGAGCGTCAATAAGACACCTTTCTGGAAAGATTAGGACCTAAAGAATCAGAATCTGCAACAAAAATCACAATAAAACAAAGACTTGGTCTGTTAGGAAGGAGTTTCAGGAAGAAAAAAAAACGTTTTTTTATACTAAAAGATTGTCTGAATGGGGCATGCTGGGACCAGAATGATTTTCGTGCACTGTTCCAAAAGGTTAAAAGTAAAACAAAATGTCAGGCTTTTGAGGGCAGCTATGAAGCTACGGTGGAAGTAGTCCCTCTTGCCCCGCTGTGCATGTTCCTGGATTTCCAGGAACATGGCCGTTATCTTTGTGTTGGCGTTCTCCCTGACCAGGGGTCGATGCCCGCCTTCGTCTCCAGGTGCATTCCTGATGGGTTGGAAGTGACTCCGGCCTCAGCAGGACGGGCCCTCGGTTTAGAGTCCCCCCTCCGGTGAGCCGGGTGCCGGGGCCGTCCACTCCAATTAGCTCAGCGCCAGACTTGACTTGCACGGCCGGGGTTAAAGCGTGTCCTTCCTTCTTACCTTTTTTGCAGACCATTAGCCGCCCCCTGGGGTAGGACATGATAGTGCACACACGGCCTCAGGGCTTGCTTTACACCGTCTCCCCTTTCATTCTGCTCCCGCTAACTTCTTTGAAGGGTTGCAGCGTCGTAGTGAGAGACGCTTCTTCTTTGCCCCAGTCACTGTTTTCACAATACTCCATTACATGACGCTTTTATGCAAAGCGACTTACATTTTTGCTCTATACACCGCAGACACAGCAACGGGGAACGATTAGGGGTTAAATGTCTTGCTCAAGGACACAACAGAGCCACTGATCCTCTAATAGAAAGACGGGCATGCTAACCACTGAGCCACAGTGTCCTCGCGACTAGCATCTTCCTCCTTGACTCAGGGTTCATATTGAAAATGTCACTGTAATTCAAATCATATCAGTTACTCTGGATGTTTGTTTTAAATGGATTTGGATCTCAGTGAATTAGCCACGAATGTTGTGTGTGCAGACTGTACCGAGTCAGTTGCATGCTTGGTCTACTGACCTAACCTTCACAAACACTGACCCTGCATGAGCTGAATGTGAGCTGTTTGCTAATTACTTCTTTTTTCTTTCAATGAATGCAACCTTCCTTTGTGGTGACCCCTTCTCTAAAAGATCATAATTACACTTCCCCATCAGTACCTTGCCTTTCCTTCTCCTTTATCTCCCCCACACCACACAAAAAAAGAGCTGTGTCCTGTCAGACTTGTTGACTGTGACTCTCACTGCACATGTGGACATCTCCAGACTTAAAGAAATAACAACTGAGCAGAATGTGGATGGTAAGCAGTAGTGACGGACCGTGGAAGAGAGGCAGCAAAGCAGAGCTGAAGAATGGGAACTAACGCTCAGGAATCTCTTTTAATTTACCTATTTACTTAATCCCTCTTCAAACGCACTGCTTTGAAAGTCAGTGTCACGTCATCCTGACATTGCCTTGTTATACTGTGTGGAACAATGTCACACAGATACAATGCATGAAGAGCACGTTAAACTCGCTACTTTGGCACACACAAAAAAATCCCTTTTCATGAGATTCAATGTTCTTTGGAAGTCGTCTTGATAGCTCGCGCGGCTATGTGCATTTTCACACCAATAGGTCTATAAACAAATTTCTTCGAAGTGAAATCTTGTGCCAATACAACCTCTCAGCAGTCACAGTGACACCAATGAAATGAAAATGTTACAGAACCCAAAACCTCGAAATAAACCTAGTTCTTTGTCGTCTTCGCCTCTCATTCGTCAGTCAAACACAGACACGGAGGAGTTTGAGATGTGCGGAGGGACAGTGGATGATTATGTTTCAGTGACATCTTGAGGGGAAATTAAACGGAGGCACTGAATGTCACATGCTGATCTCTTTGCCTCACTTTCAGCACATCATGTTCTTGGCACTCGGCTAGATGAACACTTGACTTCATGTCAAACTGTCTCATGACAAAGTGACTGTGTAACTTATTAGAAGCGTCCGGGACGTTTTGTATCTACTTGGGTTGGGTTGGATATCTGACAGCGGGTCACGGGCAAGCCAAGAGTGTGAAACCAGGGAACAGCAAATGTGCACACAACTTCTACTAATACTTTAAATGAAAGCGTTGCATTGAAAGTACTTCCACACGCTTAGACACTGGGCTACCGTACGTTACCTCACGCCGAGTCCTGGTTCCCTCGGGCCTCGCTTCCCTCCAGCAACACGACCCCCAGCAGCTTGGAGATGAAGCTGCTGCTCCCTCCAGAGCTCCATTCTTCACTAAAGCTAAAATAGTATTGTAGTTGGTTTTCAATAAAAGCCCAGTGCAAGACATCGCCGCCTGAATGCATCATAATGGAAACTTACTAGTTCCTCCTCTGTGGGTTAATTTTTCACAAGGTAAATGGACCTATACGGCGCTTTTCTAGTTTTCCGACCCCTCAAAGCGCTTTAACACCACATGACATCATTCACCCATTCACACACCGATGGGAGGAGCCACCATGCAAGGGGCCACATCAGCATCATCAACCGTTCACACACCGTCGGACCAATTTAGAGTCAAGTGTCTTGCTCAAGGACACATTGACATGGACTAGCGGAGTCGGGGATCGTGCCACCGATCTTCTGATTGAAGGTCGACCCTGCTCACCACTGAGTCGCCCTGCGGGTGGCGTGACCACTCGAAAACCACAAACGATGTCCTGACCTCATATTTAAGCGAGTCAGTAACACCTCACGTCACACTGTGATGGTTAACGTTAAACTACGCCAGTCATCCGCGAGGGGAAACCCGTACGGCTCACGGATCGACAGCGGTCCGTTCCCCCGCTGCTCCACTACCCTGAAGCCGTGTCGGCAGTGTAAACCGTGCGCAGGTGGTCGCGCTCTGCGGTGAACCTGGAGCGTCTCCTTTTCAGGGTATTCTATTCCTTGCACAGCTTGAGGGAGCTCAGTGGAGTGGATAGCCGGTTTGCTTCTATCCATTTATCTTATTAGGTGAAATCCACCGGTAATACAATCTTGATGGAGGCTGAATGCCAGCAGCGTTCACTTGTTTGCTCACCGTTGTGCAGAATAAGCACAAACAGTCATTCCAACAGTCGGGTTGTCGCCTTTCTGGAGTAAAGTCTCTTTCCCCCTGAGTCTCTTGAGGATTCAGGAAATGCACAATCATTCGTATTGCCGTACTTTGCCAGCCGTGGAGGAGGTGGGGGGGGGGCTGTTAGATCTATGGAGACACCAGTCACATCACAGGACACCACACCTGGAGCAGTTTTAGCTACACAGAGACAGGATGGTGTGATGAAATAGTTAAAGTAAGAGCAAAACTCAGCCGGAGCTTTTTGAATGAATTCATTGATTCCTAATCTGTGGTTCTTCCTATCGCCTCAGGCTAAGTCTATTTTCATATTCACTATCATGTTTTTGTAATGTAATGTAAACAGTTAGATACGCTTACACGCGTCCTAATGAGTGAATCTATACATGTTCTCATTTTGATACTTTTGAGGTGCAGTCAATATCTTTTTAGTGGTGATTGGATTCAGTTTAGAATCAGCATTTCCAGGCTCTGCTATTGATCAGCCGACCCGGGACATGGATTACTGGCACACTATTGGTGACACAGAGCCATTGTTAACCCTCTGAGACTTTTAACTAGACGACCTAATTAATCCATACCAACCATATCACGCTAGCTTCGAGAAGGGGGTTGAATAACGCTCCAAAGCAAGGCTACATTTTAGCGAGCGAGAACCACAATGGCCTTTTTCTAAGATAATATCTGAATGAAAATGGATTTTATAGCTGCCAAAGTTTCTCACCAGACTCTTGTGGATCCAATGAGTCCAATTGTATTCATGTGTGATGACAGTTTTTGCAAGATAATCTCAAACGAACCAATTATTTTAAGCCTGAAAGCAAAGTTTTAAGTTTTAAATCAACATGATCACATTTCTTATTTCTAATTTCTTATAACGAGGGCCTCTAAGGGTTAACTGTGCTATTTTACTCTCTACTAATCTAATAACAACCACAAAATACAAACAAAAAGATATGCGAGTGACTCACACCCTGACTGCTGATGCTCACATGATCGTGTGAGTCTGGTTTTATTTATTTTTGGGTCACCTGAAATGTGCACGGGCATGGTTTGACCTTAATGTGTCCTTGAATTATCCTTCTCCTATTGTGTGTGTGTGTGTGTGTCCAGCAACTCACTCATTCAAATGTGTCGCGTTCCCTCCACACTTCTCTCTCTCTCTCTCTCTCTCTCTCTCTCTTTCTCTCTCTCTCTCTCTCTCTCTCTCTCTCTCTCTCCACAAACGGAGCGAGAAGGGTTGACAGCTAAGCGACGCTGAGAGAGAGAGGTGTGGAGAGTGTAAATCAACATCAGACAGGGGTCACTACTTCTCAGCTGTGAGGCCGAGTTACTGGAAAAAAAAGAATGGGATGCGAGGCTGGGGGGAGAGGGGGGGGGGTGATCGGAGGTCATTTCCCAGCTTGCGTTTCAAGTGATGGCACTGCGGCCACAAAAACATACATGCCTTGTTAGGCGTAATAATGTGTATCATATCGTATCGTGTGTGAAATGTGGCCGGGCTTACATGAGCCAACACGCATCTTACCAGCTTGGATTTTAATACAACTTCCCTCCAATAGAATACTGACATCCCCCCCCTCTCCCCTTTGTGCTGTTGATACCATCTAGCTGGGGTTATATACTATACTGCGGGGGTCACTCCAGACGTTACAGCGCTACCCCTGGGTCCTATCGGCTCTCCAGGGTGATAAATCATCACTAAAAACGTGGTCACCGCGTCCCTGCAGCCTCGCGCCGCAAGGAGGACCTGGCGGCCATAACCGAAGCTGCCACCGCGTTACATTACAACATCTATGTACGCGCTACGTGTGTGTGTGTACACACTGTGTACATCTCCGGCTCCTCCGTGGCACTCGCTGTGGCCTGGGACAAGTGGAAGGGGATGATAGATGAGCTGTATTTGACCAGCTATTTCTTCATGCTCTATCTTGGCCTGTTTGTGTCTCTCACACACACACACACACACACACACACAGCCCTGTACCTCTGTGTGTTAGAGCGCGGTCGTCGATGTCAGGAACAAGCAGGGCAGCTGATACCACTCGGAAACGAGGAGTTATCCGTGTCAAAACCCCCGGATATTAACAAACAAGGCCCGGGAGACTCGGACCTATTGATTGCGTTCGTTCCTCCGGCACCTCTTCTTTCCTTTGCCTTCGTCCACCGCTGTGAACATTTTAAGCGCCCGCCTCTGCTCCCGTGCCCGGCAACGTTGTCCGGGTCTGGCAGAGTATTATGGACCGTCAGGGAACTCCAACCGGCAGCTCAGTGGCCGGAGGTATCGCGCTCCCTCTCCATTCAATTCAGTTTATTTTGTACAGCCCAAAATCACAAGATATGCCTCGGAGGGCTTTACAGTCTGTACACATGACATCCTGTCCCAGGACCTCACATCGGATCAGGAACAACTCCCCAAATAAAGATAGTAAAAACCCTTTTACAAGGGAAAAAAGGGAAGAAGCCTTCAGGAGAGCAACAGAGGAGGATCCCTCTCCAGGGTGGACAGAAGCAGTAGATGTCATGTGACTCTCCTGACTCAAAGCGTATCTTTGCACACTCACTTAGAGCTAAGATAACATTACACGCCTTTACATTACTTCTTTAACTCTTTGTAACAAGCTCCTGGTCCCGCCCCCCCAGCACCAATGACTGCTTTTATTTCCACATCCTGCTCTCTTCCCTCCGCTGCGTCCATACTGAGCTTCATATCGGGATGAAGACACAAACCCCTCATCCGCATCAGCTGAGGCCACTTAGGCTCCTCCCCCTCCGCAGCTGAGCCTAGCCACGCCCCTCAGCCGCCGCACTCTTTTTGTTAGAACTCAACTTCCCTGAAAAAAAAACAAAAGTCCAGTTTTGTTTTCCATAAGTTCATTGGAGGCCTCTCCGCCCGCCATTGATCCACACACCCAGTGTACGCTCGCTTTAATACGCAACAGCTGCCAACAGCTACAATCTTTAATTAGGTGTCCGACCTGACAGCATGATCAATATTTCAGATGAAAATTATGCAACCGTATTATTTTTTCTTTCATTTTTTGCATCATTTATTGAACACTGGAAGGAATCCAAAAAGGGAGAACGAGCCGGGCTGCGTTCCCATTTCATTAATGAAGCCGTGTGGTGAGGTGTTGGGTGGTCCCTGGCATTTCTTCATAACTCGCTACCTGGCTCTTCCTCAATCTCTCTCAATCTCTCTCAATCTCACTCAATCTCTCCCATCATGTGTGACTCTGACTGCAACAGTGTGAACTCCACCTGTCAGGAGGCAGAAGCTCCTCCTCTGCTGTTTGAACTATTTCATACAATACATTACAAACTATTTGTGCATCTCTACCACTGAGTTGTTGAATTATGGATATTTATAATTGCTCTTCTTTTTTTTCTTGAGTTTAATATTTGTTATTGTTGTTATTCCTCTTGACTAGATGACTTCTGTTTTAAAAGCTGCTTAATTGGATCATGTGTTGTTTTTAAAAGTCACACAGTTCGAGATAATTATTATTATTATTTTATTTTTGTCAACCCGACAACACGGTCATTTGTTTTAATGAGTTTGAGTCCGAGTAGGAGTGAATGTCAAGAAGTTAGGTGTTGGCTGAGAGGTCTATATATACATGACCTTTAATATCCACGACTTTTAGAAAGAAAATAGCACCGCCGGGTTCTGAACATCGTGGCGGGTTGTTTTCCTCCGCCGTCTCAATTAGCAGCTCTGTTGAGGTTCACGTGTGGAAAGACATCTCATGCTAATTGCAGAAAAAGCTTCTTTTTCAGCCAGTGCTACTACATCTCATTGTGTTGTACCATCTCTTGGTGAGCAGGAGTTTCAAAGTGACACGTTGCTCCGTGAACTGATTCCCTTTTTATTTCTCCTTCTCTCCAGGTGACTCCTCTCAAGTCGGTAAGTGGACTTCTTTCTATACTTTCTATACCTTTTATGCACGTTCTAGTTCTAGTCCATCTTTATTATACAGTCGGCAAACATCAGCAGGCACATCAGCAACACATCTCTTTTAATTTTAACTTTCCTGTGAAGAGCTGCTTGGCGTTCTCTCTCTCTGCCCCCGCCCCCTCACACCCGCCCTCTCATTTGCATCCTTTATGCTTCGCAGCTATTTGATAACGCCGACTACATTACCTTTAATTTGTTTGTACTGTATATTGAAGGATACTAAATGTCTGCTGTGGAGAGACGGAACTCTTAGTCTCTACTTTGCAAGTCTCCTAAACTGCATTACTCTCCAATGTAAATGCAAATGTGGGGAAAAAAAAAAAAAAAAAAAGGTTTCGGCGAATGAATCGCCAGTTTGGGAGCCCGGGCACAATTGAGTTTGAATGACATTAAACTGTACGACGCTGCCGCGCCGCACTGACTCGCCTTATCGGGATCCAGGAGTCAATGAGCGGTTCCAGTGTCATTTCCAAGTTCCAGAGCTTTGTGAAAAGGGATGCGGCGATTCAGATTGAGCGCTGTGTGTGTCGGTGGCTACATGCGCATGAGGGTTATAACCGCTTTCATTCACACATTATTTATTCATCTGTCTTTTGAACGCTGCACCTATCAGCCTTTCAATCTGTGTGGTTGAGTGCTTCCCATGTTTGAATGGGACTATTGGTCGCAATCTCCACGTCCAATTCATATCCTCGCGGCTATTAGCGGCCGGCTTTCCTTCTAGCTAGCGCTTCCGCGTTGCACTGAATTTCAACCTTCCCATTCAAGTAACTTATGAGAGGGAAGTGCAAAGTTTTGGGGCGCGATCCAATTTCCTCGTCCATGTTGTTGGGCCATTACGGCTTGTATTAAAAAAAAACGCAGGCAGATGCTTTATCTGTGAATAATGCTGACGCGTCACAGGATGCTAGCTTTCTATCTGCATTTCATTTGGAGTCGGAGTTGGTGGAGGACGAGGGAGGTGGGGCAGAGGGATGAGAGAGGAGACGGACAGACTAATGGGACGTAGCCACCACACCCCGCACAAACGGTGAGCAAATGAGTTTAAAAGTGGAACTCGCAGCACTTTGCGGCAGCCGAGTCCCGCTTTAGTGATGTGTCAGTGTTATCGCTCGGCCTTCTAATAATTAGCTTTGTCTCGCTGCGGTACCTGCTATGCATTATGAATGTGGAATAATAATCACCACAGCTGAATGTTAAGCATCCATTGAGTGGAAAAAAAACATGCAGTTCTTCTCACACAGTCCCAATAAATCGTTTTTGGACCAATCCCACGGGGAATATTTCCCCCCTTTGAGTTCTGTGCTGTGATAATTCAAGCATGTCTCTTGATCCTTATATGTAAATAGTTGTGTGTGAGAGTGTGTGTGTGTGTGTGTGTGTGCATGTCTAGCTTTGTCCAGTGAGTGTTTGGCCCAGATGTCTTGATGTCATCTGAATACTAATGTGGCATTTTGTCCATCTGCGACCGTTGAAAGCCGGGTGGGGAACGGGGACGTGTTTAGGGACGTATACACGCCAAAGCTCTCAGACCAGAACCACCTCTCACCACCCGACTAGAACCAAGCTCCAGAGGCGGAAAGCAATACAACAATTACATTACAGTTTGATCTGGGGGGGCAAATTGAGTTTAGTGTTCATTAATACCACCGGGCAAAGAAGTCAGAGATAATTCAGTTCAGCTTTTGAGACACAAGCTGTTCATATAGCAGTCTGCAAAGTGACCATAGTTCTGGCAGGTGTGCATTTCAGTGCAGGTATTGAAGACATTTTTGTAGATTCCAGCTAGAAAAGTCATTATACACTTACTGAGTTTATTGTTTGTTCTGCATACAGTGGAGCAGCAGTGTTACATTGTTGAGCAGAACCACGGCGCTGCATTGTAAAAGTAGAAGTCAGGCAACATGCAAAACATGCCTTTTTTTAAGTAAAAGTATCTACACATTGAGAAGTAGTATTTATTGACTCTGCATAAGTCATAATCCACACAGAGTGAGTCATTAGCAAGTGATCGCTGCACCGTCTTTTTGTTGTTGGTCTAACCACAATGCAGTGGCCAAGAGATGCGTATTTGCCCTCCGTTTCTTTCAAGCTATGTCAAATAAAATCTCGCCATCACATCGGGGTTGCGACAAAATATCCATCCTGGAAATGTATCTTGCTGTTTTTCTGGACCGTCGAGTTTCCTTCTTCACTTGCCAGGCTTATACGGCGGGTAGTGGCAGAGGTAATTGTTGTCCCTTAGCTTTAGAGGCAGGCAGACACACTACAAACACAGATCCTTATCCCATTGCTGCATTTCATTGTGACTCTAAAAACTGGCATTGGCAGAGGCAGACACATCTTTCAGTCCACATCTCTCTCTCTGTCTCTCTCAAGCCTTGTTCTCCTCGGCTCAGATGATTAGCATCTCTCTCTCGCTCCCTCTTCCTTTTTTCTCTCTCTTTCCCTCCCTTGAATGCCAACCTCGGGCTATAGTCAGAGCCAGCAGAAGCCTCTTCAAGCAAATGCTGCAATGGGATTGGCCTGCTCACCACACATGGTGCTAAGGATGCTCAGTCAACCACACATCTACAATTAGGACGGGGAAACGGAGGATTCAGACTCTCTGTTGGATGGAGAGTGGCACTTAGTCTAAGACCGTGTTTTTCTCCACACTCCCACATCTCGAATGTTCAATAGTCACAAACAAATTGTGTCAATAGACGAGTTTTTTTTCTTTTTACTCGCGCCATAGTTATTTTCATACAACGTAATCGAGCGTTGTGCATCTCTACACCGTTAGAGAATTCCTTTTTGTGCAGCTGCTTCCTTCTGGACCGACACAGGCGTGAAGGAACAGCCCCACCGTGGATCATAACTGTCCTAATTTATGAATGTCTTTCATCACCTCGGTCATTAAAATGCTGCAAACCTGAAGAATTTGCCAGTTTGATCGCAGCGACCTGGCTACTCAATTAAACAAGTCTTGAGCATCGGCCACGGACGTGGACGTGGGAACAAAGACAATAAAAAACAACACACTATTTTCCCCTGGAAACGCAACCAGTACTTAAGCTATTTTCCCCTCCCGGTGATAAACAGCACCGTCTCAGAAAGAGCACAACAAAATGGCCGATCTGCACTATAACTCCCAGGCCTGTGGCCACATTTACATACTAGAGGAGGGCGGTAATGAGATAGCTACCTGAGATAATTGCTACTTAAGGCGTCCAGCTCTCATTCCCTACTACAGGGAACCAGTTTAAATCACTACAATTAAATGTGCACTCATTTGCTCCATTTGAGGCCCCGTTTATGCCATTTTATGCTCCACTGTGTCTTAACACATCCGTAAATGAAATGGAGAAAGCTCAGACCAGTTAATGAGCGAAGCTACATGGATGTATGGATAAGGAAATGATAGCCGGCCATGAGTAAGTGATACAAACGTGTGTCCCCTCCACTGTGTTTAAGCTCACATCCCTCTGGCATTGGCATGCGTCTCACATTGGAACTGCATCCTGATTAGCTGGATTACATTTGCAATGGTACACTGTCTTTCCATCATCAAAATGTTTCCCTTTGTAGTGTATGCATTCGTTTAAATCATCAGAAACAAGACACCTTGTCTTGCTTGTTTCCCGCCCACAAGCAGGGACGACGTGCCTGGGCTGAAAATGGGCCCGGCACTTTGAGATGCCAAGCTTTTCTTTTTAGCAGTAATTCCAACACTAAAACTATTTTTGTTGTGTTGGATTTCCTCCTTTTTAGATTGATTCATATGTTTCTGTTGTTGGGGAACGGTCTGTGGACGAGGGATGTAATACATGTGGACTGTGTTGTAGCCATTTATGGTACATTTAGGTGGTTTGATCATATATTTTCGCTAACTTATATTTGTTCTGTCAGTCCACTCATGCAAATCCAGAAACAGCTCGAGTTGCTGAACCAATCATATGTTAGAAGAAGACTTTTCTGAGTCTGACATGTTGACATAAACTGTGATGTTAGCCTCCAGCTGCACGACACAAGCTAACAGGCTTCATTGTCTACATAGGCCTAACAATAAAATGTCAAGTACATCCCCTTATGATTTCTTTTTTACACCTGGCAGCCTGTATATTCAACATGTTATATAATACATTAGCTTTGCCATGGAGCGTTGCATGCATTTAAGGCCTCGTTTTAGTTATAAGTTGATAGAATGTGTATTAAGGTGTCTTGAGTGGGTGAATCTAAATACAAAAGAAAGCAAAATTGCAGAATGAGCTGTAGTAAAATATGAACGAAGAGACAAGCTCATGTCAGGTGCCATAGAAAATGCTCATTCCAGTATTCTAAGAAGATAAGTATTGAAAGAGCCAGCCAAAGGAGAGAAACAACCATTTGTAAAGTCGCTTTATACTGGTTATCTTTGGTTGTTTGACCTCATGCGTTGGTGTGTGTCAAGACAAGCTGAATCACAACAAAACAAAGTATGTTTCATTCATTTCCTCATGATAGATGTGTCAGGGTCAGACCCTGAAGAGCAGCGCAGATGTAGATGCTAGGTGAAAAAGAAACGCTTGTTTGTTCCTCACACTATATAAAACCATGAAGTTGTGGCTCTATACTCAGTGCGGCTGTGGCGTGGCTTAGAAATGACATCGTTAACACTAACGACAATAAATCCTCATTCGTAAAACGTTAATGTTGCTGACGGTGACTATAACTGCTGACCCCTTTTTCTTTTTTGGGGGGGGGGAGGCTGGAGAAGTCCCTGAAATGGCCATCACTCAAACCCACCGCTGTTATATTTTATCCTCGTCTGGACTCAAACGAATAAATTAAACCGTAATAGCTCGTCTGCTAAAGAAGTAGCGTCGGGCGGTTTTAGAAGATGGCGCGCCGATAGCGCGTGATCGCCGAGCGTCGTGTACTCAGCTGAGACTGCACACGAGGAATAGGAGACGGAGATAGACCCACATTGGTTCCAGCATGTGAAGATTAACGGCGTCCGCTCCCATTAGCCTCAGAGTAATTGCTAAGACAGCGATGAACATTCCACAGCTCTAATCCTCAAATCAAAGAGAAGTTGCGCAGACCACCAACATTCAGGTTTGATTTCCTTCACTCAAAACACGTCTTAATCTTTCCATCTTGTTCAGAGATCACAGTGCGGCAGAGGAGACTCACTTCCTGTATTTGCTAATTAGCTACACTTTAATTCAGGGTTGTTGAAAGGCTCTGTCACGTAGTACAGAAGGGTAAAAGCAAGCGTTGTTGAAGTACAGACCCTGATTCTTTGACAACGCTAGCATTTCTGAGTGTGGAGATTCTCTGACATGCAATAGTGTGTGACACACTTACGCTGTGAGGAAAACCCGCATTTCCTTAGAGAGAACTCTCGGTGTGGAGAAAAACAGTATCCATAGATGAAAGATGCAGGGAGAACAAAGCATGTCGGGGAGGTGAGCTTGGTGTGTAAGAGTTGTTTTGTGTGCGTGTTGTTAGACGGCGGCAGAATTGTGAGGAAATAAAAAAAATACAATTCATGCCTCCGTTTTGACCTTGTAGCTAATCCTGCTATGTTTGAAACAAACGCACTTCCTCCTTTGGCTTTGATTCATTGACTGTCCTTCGGCATTAGTGGAGAAACCAAGGCCGGACTTCCTCACCGCGCTCGGCAGGCTCGTTGCAGATCTATTAGGTTGATTTGACTCCATGAGGGGTTAGACAGAGAGACGGGAGAAACAACTAAAAAGGAAAAAGGGCAGAGTGATGTGGTTATATTATGGGAGCAGCAGGGGTGTTTGCTAAGTAGCATAGCGCCAGTTCGCTGCTGCACACGGGCCTCGGTGCCCTGTAGCTCCACAGCTTAGAGGGAACGTTTATTAGCAGCCACAGCTTATTACCAGCAGCTGGTGCGGTGACCCGCCCCGGGCCTGTCGCATACATTAACACATGCCATCACACACACATACACATCTGTACACTTTCACTGTTATGACTTTAAAATGGACTGCACTCATTCCCCAACCTGATTGCGTTCATCCCTTATTATGATGCCGTGAAAGCAACACTTGCAAATGAAAGCATCACCACACGAGGACAGAGACCAGTGTGCTGTTGTGTGTTGCAGTGGATATCCTCTTCATCAAATTGGAATTCCTGTTGAGGGGCGTTGCTGCGAGGTCTTTCATGACGGCAACTCGACACACACTCATCAGTACACAGCTCGTCTGTTTGTTCTCACTAAACACGCTGCTAGCTGCTGCTGCTAGCTGCCGCTGCTGCTGCTAGCTGCTGCTGCTAGCTGCTGCTGCTGCTAGCTGCTAGCTGCTGCTGCTCCTGCCACTGCTATCTAGCGCGTCACTATTTGTGTTTGAGAGGACTTCTTAGAAGGATGATTCCAACATAATGTCAAACATAACACAACACGTTTGAAGGTATCCATTCACTGGATACAAAAAGAGGGAAAATTGATATTTATTTTTCGGGGGAGAAAAATGTAATAACCATTATTTGACATGGAGATAATCCTAAATGTCAGTATGACTGTAAAACCCCAAAGTGCCTTTGCAGAGAAGGACACATTTACACACAGTGTGAGAGCTGTGACACACTACTTTTTGATGAAGGTTTACCTGACCTTAAGTAAATCTCCCAGGCTTTTTTCAAGGACATTTCCTTTAACATTTGCATTGATAACACAATAACTTTTGCATTGTTTATTCATTATTGATTAGATATGAGGATTGTTTAGCCACAAATGCACATCCACAGCCCCTTTCCATGGCTCTAATATGCCAACGTATGCCTGCCTCGCCAGTCGTCAGACACGACAATAATAATTACAAGCGTGTTCATTGAATATCTGTCACATTGTTTCTCATGTTTGACAATCACCACGCTGTCAGTCACCAGAGCGAGGCCACGTGTATACCGACGCTCTCACATTGGCGATCATAAATCACACACTGTGTCTGAGTCCTCATCGTCAGCGACGTCTCAATCTTCATCAAACGTCAAAAAATTCATCAATAATGGAATAGTTCGAGCCGGAGCTCACATGGAAACATGTATTGCTGCACATGGTACACCATCAGGAAACATAGAGATACGATGATGACAATAAAATGGAACGCAAAAAAAGCAAATACAAGAATAACATTCATAAATGCAGCTTTAATTTGTATAATGAAAGCTGATAGCATAGACTGAAAACACACAATCTCATTAAATAATGACGTACATTGCTTTTTTTTCCCCAACGTATCCTCTATTTTTACTTCCACACAACTGAATCCTACTTGGTTTTGCTTCAGACAACCTCGTGTCCACCCAGCGGCACACATTTGGATCGTGCGTTCTCTTTCCATGAGTACCGTCTCATGTGTGGGTTACAGCTCCGTCGGCAAACAAGACTACAGTAAATTATCCAGAGGCTCGCGGTGGTATTAACTGCGCTGAAGGGGATTAAGCGGCGGTTTGAAGGTATTGAGTATATAAAGCGCTGGACTTTGTTCTCTGATTCGGGAGTCGATGCTCGCTTCTGCAACGTGTGTGTGTTCCTCTGTGGGAACTTAAAGACTCACACGGCGATGCAGATAGTTCGTACGTCATTGGGACGGACGCTGAGCTGTCGGTACACTCACCTGCCGCACAAACACACTTGTCCTGTCCCACTATCTTGCATAACTTAAGCTCTGAGACTGGCGTCAGATTATAAACTGACACAGCAGCGACATGATCTGACCTGAACTAATGTAAAAATCTGATTCTGACATTTTTTCGACTGAAATGAAAAGATTAGTCCTGTTACTTGAAGGGGAAAAAGGTTTTGGAGACAAACACACAACAGTTGTGCTGATGTATATAGAAGGATTAAAAACCCTTAGATGAACACTGAGATGCAGACCAATTGCTGTAAGGATGACATGTCTTAACCTTTTGGAAACAGTGCGTGAAAATCCTCCCGCGGCCATTTTAAGTCCCAGCATGCCCCATTCAAACAATCTTATGACATAAAATACGTCATATTTTTGGATTTTTGAACCAAACGACACAGTTTTTTTTGAATGAAACTCCTTCCTAACAGGCCAACACCTTGTTTTATTGTGATTTTTGTTGCAGATTTTGATTCTTTAGGTCCTGATCTTTCCATAAAGGTGTCTTATTAACTGGGAACATATCACATATCATTAACATATCATGCTAGATGTTCATAGGTACGATCAAAATATCTTTAAAAAGGGATTTTTTTTTTTGTAGATATACATTTTTTCCCCAAGACTTTACTGAACAAATACATACAATAAACAGTATTGTAATTAATTTGGGTTTCCTACGACGACTCATACAGTAAAAAGGAGCTCTAGAGACAAAACAGTTTTCAACGGGTTGAACATAAAACACTTAAACTGTATAATTACCTGTATAATTTGTTAAATAAGTGAAACTATTGCAAGACTAAGGTTGACTTCTTCCATTTCTGTGAGCAAACTGTAAGAAAACATGCTCGTCTTTGACGATGAATATAGGTCACAATGTATATTTGCTGTATTTTCCTACTAAATCTTTTAAAGCATCCTCGTTTCCTTTCTAATCTCACTCCTGAATTAGTCATTGCATCGTTCCAACCGCTGTGTAATTCCCAACAATCCTTGAAGGCATTACATGCTGCAGGGGTGGTTGCTAGAATGGATGACCCAGAGGGACACCGTGGGGGTGGGGGGGGTGATGACAGCTGTGTGGGTCCCAGGTCACGGTCAGCAGCAGCCCACAGCCGGCCTGATCGATAAGGAACCCAATCAGAGGGATGAGGGCCATGAATCAATCTGTCTCCATATAAACCAACACACACACACATACTAATGTGTTTGTTCCAGATGAAAGCCTAAATTATCTCCAATTAAGTCGCTATTAGAACAGTAAGTGATGTTTTACATTACGTGAGTTATTTCTAATGACTTCACGTGGCGGTACTGTATATGTTCTATAACGCCGCGCACGCAGCCGCCTCAGTCTTTCTGTGACGACGGCCGGTTCCAGCGCTCACAAAGTCATTACACACATTAGTGCCGCTTGTTCTGCATCTTTGAGGTACGTCCTTTCATTTAAGATGAACACGGACATGAAATGTATTGCTTATCAAATCACGGCTTTCATAACGAAGATAAATGGGCGCAGCAGCTGTGCCGATGCCGTGTGCGTTTGACGGCTGGTGAATCGGAACTCACCCAGTTTGTTTTAAATCTTGGTTCAGTCGTGGATGGACATTGTGGCACAATGTTTTTTTGAAGTAGCAGTTCAGTACAGTGGCGGTTCAGTGGTTGTCTGTTAAGACTTTCCAACTGGAAGTCTTCTCAAAAGCTGCTCAAAGAAAAAATAACCCGTCGAAAACTGTGGAATCAATTTTGTATCTCGACCTCCTTTACCCTGTGTTTGAGTGTTTTTCCCTGTGTTTGAGTCGTCGTAGGAACCCTAAATTAATTCCAATACTTGTTTTTATTGTATGTATTTGTTCAGCAAAGTCTTGGGGAAAAAAATCACTTTTTAAAGATGTTTTGATCATAACTATGAACATCCAGCATGATATGAGCTAGATTCCCCAAAAATGCCTCCTGGAGCGGTCAATAAGACACGTTTTTGGAAAGATTAGCACCTAAAGAATCAGAATCTGCAACAAAAATCATAATATAACAAAGCCTTGGCCTGTTAGGAAGGAGTTTCAGTCAAAGAACTGTATCGTTTGGTTAAAAAAATTGAAAAAATATATATATTTTAAGCCAAAAGATTGTCTGAATGGGGCATGCTGGGACTTAAAATGGCCGCAGGAGGATTTCCGCGTACGGTTTCCAAAAGGTTAAACCTCTCTGGAGTTTGAATTGACTCGTGATACATATACAGAATATATATGATCACTCTACGTTCAGTATGCATTTTAAGATGCTCTTTTTGCTTCTCAACGTTGATGCAGGTAAAAGTATCCAAACAAAGGTTTGAGAAGTAAAGCAGTTGTTAAAGTTGCACTTTCTACACTTTTTAAAGTACTGTGCAGCCGGTCTCTACCACCAGAAGACACAGGGGGTTTAAACGAACTAAAAACATACGTATTCCACCATCTCAGCACCCAGGTTTATGTTACATCCTATAAACCTGCAGAACAGAACTCCACCACCAGCAGAACAAGGACCAGGAGCCTCGTTGTGGGTGAGACTGCGGCGCTGCTCGCCTCTTTTATTGGTGGACCCTGATTGGATGGTTTCATCCTGAGTGTGGATGTTTCCTGGATGGATGTCTGGATCTCTGTGGCTGCAACAGGACTCCATCACACTCCCTCTCTTCTCTGTATGTCTCTCGTCATCAAAAGTCATCCGGCCCGCCACAAATTTTTTTTTAGAACAAAATTAGCAGAGGTGGGATTCAAACCTCTGATCCTCTGCCTATAAGACAGACATGCAAACCATTGTTCCATAGTGGCCATTGATATGCACTGATGTTATTGTATTGGAAGTCGTTAAAAATGGATTACGTCAAGAACGTGCCGTCACAAACGCGTCACAAAGCGAGGGAATCTGCTATGTTTGGTCTTTATGTTTCCAGTTAATCGTTGGAAAACCTTAAAATCGGGTTTATCATCCAAAAACCTTCACCAATGATTTGAATATTGTCGTTATTTATGCTGTTTTATTTTACTGGTCCGGCCCTCTAGGGATCAAAATGGCCCCTTCACTAAAATGAGTTTGACTCCCCGGCGCTCGATCCGAATGATAATTTAGTTGTCAGGAGAAATAATTCATCAGCACGTCCCCATCCCCGTCAGCATTTCCTCTCCAGTCTTGTGAGTAAGTCTGGAGTTTGAAACCGCTGCTTGGAGGTGATGAACGGGGTCCGTGGACCCCGAGAGTTATCAGTGCTGCTAAGGCCCGCAAACCAGGAGGACACAGGGTTTGTTCTGGGGTGGGACAGAGCCGGGCTGTGAGGATAAGGCGTGTGTGTGTGTGTGTGTGTGTGTGTACGGAGATTCCTCGTACAGTTTGGTGCGAATCGCTTACAAAATTGCGCATACTTCATTCAGTGTAGTGTGAGGTGAAGTATATTCCACTCCACAGCAGAGATGATTGACTTTTTACAACTGTGCGTGTGTGTGTGTGTGTGTGTGTGTGTGTGTGTGTGTGTGTGTGTGTGTGAGATTGATGGATGCACTTGTTAAAAAAAAAGCATGCGCCTGTGAAACGACCGACCAATTAAATCCAATCTGTTCCAGAGGACAGATGACATCATAAAAGTGCGTCATCTGGCCAGTGCCTCCACAATGCCCACACACACACACACACACACACACACACACACACACACACACAGACACACACGCACACATATTCATACACTCGTACTAACACATCTCCGAGTTCCTATATAATCTGCCCACTATGCTAAAAACGGCTAACTGACAGAAACAATCATCATCATTCCTCTTTTCCTCCTCCTGAGCTCTCTCTCTCTCTCTGTGTGTGTGTGTGTGTGTGTGTGTGTGTGTGTGTGTGTGTGTGTGTGTGTGTGTGTGTGTGTGTGTGTGTGTCTGTGTGTGTGTATGTGCCTATTTCTCTTAAAAACGAAACATCCCACGGAGTAAAATCTAACATTTTTACTCTGGCGACGGGGAAAGAAGATCAAATACATATTGCGTGTGCAACCTCCAGCTTTAGATACTCTTTTCCTCCATACAGCTGTTCTGTAAGCCACATAACATCGCATAAGACTAAACACTGCAAATGAAAAGACTTCAATGCATTCAGCCTGGATTTAAACCCAGCACTATTAGGTTTTCATGTTGTTTCACCATCTCCGTCTTCCATTACCTCTCACTTATCTGGAAAGCTTTCATTCCGTTGCCTGAGAGGTAATTACGCGAGACAGTTACGCAACACTTCTCCTCTTTACAGCCTCATTTTGTCCCTCCTCTGATTTTTGTGTGTGTCTTCTTCCAAGGCCGTGTCACTGCAGATAAAGTGGGCCATACGTTGAACAATACATTTCATGTCAGATCTTCAGGAGTGGGGGCGAGAGGGAGGGGGTCATGCTCTTGATTCAATGATTAATGATTGTTCACATTTTATATTTGCGTTCAATTCCACATTGACGAAGCCGCGGTCGCTTCCCGGCTGCCTCTGCACACACGAATGCAGCCGTTTCCCCGTACAGCTCCTGTATATTTTTAATTAAGAGAGCAAGAAAAAGCAACTGCATTTGCCCCAAAACAACAGAACATCAAGAGCGATAATTAAGTAATTAGTGCATACCTGTTGTTAAATCAAGAGCACAAATGTAGTCATTTGAGACCAGATTGTTATTTTTTCTCCTCCGTACTTCTCATAATGCGTCAGTAACCTTCCACGTCGCAGCATTGAGGAGGATAATCGATATCCAATGTTTTTCTGAAATCCACGCTTATCCTTCACTTCCTTACTTTCCCAGCTTCCTCTTCCCGTTGCGTGTCTTCAAATTAGCACTCGCGATTGTGGAATATCAACACATTCCTCCTGCACACCGACAGGAAGCTATGTTTACCTTTCGTCACATGGGAGCCCGAGCCGTACGGAGGGCCGCCGGCGCTAAAAACAAAACAAATTGTATGATAATTCAATTAAAATAAGCGTGTGGTTCACAGCCGGCAGAACACCAGCAGTAGCGTTCGTCACCGGCTGCGAGCTTTGATTCCTGCAAATCATCCGCTGACGGGCTCCACAGCCTCTGTGTCTCCTTATGCTGAGGTGTGAAGGATGCACATCCTCTGATGACACATATTCTGGAGGTTTGCTCCAATCATCATCGATGCTCCGAATATGTGTCTGTGTGTGTGTGAGGGCTGAAGTGTTCGAGTTCTGGCCTTGTACGCTTTATAACACCTCCCCTTGCACAGCACTCAGGAGCTGGAATTAAAGTGGATTTGAGGGAGGCGAGGGTTTGGAGGAGAGCGGGGGGGTTTATCACTCTGATTGCCGTGCCCACCACTCATAATGAGACGCATTACAGAGCTGATGTTGTAAGATTAGGGTGATTTAAGAGACACGAGCAGCCTTACAGATCAGAAAAGAGTGAGAGCAGGATGAGGCTGTGAGGAGAGGAAAATAAAGGCCGAGGGGGGGGGGGGGGGCGGGGGGGGGGTTGATGATGGAAGGGGTTTTGACACCAGCATACAACTATGAGCATAAGAGAGACAAAGGAAGGTGTAGGGAGGCAAAAGCATCTCCACCTCTTCGCCACGTCTGTTTGATTGATCTGAAGTGGCTCCAAGGTGGGCGGGGCTTAAGGGAAGAAAAGCAGACGGACACAAAATCTGAATATCTGCATTTGTATCGGTGTCCGAGAACAACGGAGAAGCCGTTATTAAAGGTTTAAACTGAAATAAACTTCATTATTTCTTGAAATACACACTGCACAAGTATTTGTATTCTATTGTGTATATGTATTTTACATATTTTAAACATTTCGCACACTCTGTTTACATTTAATTTATATATATATATATATATATATATATATATATATATAATTTTTAATTTTGTATAAATCTCTCAACCCTGTTCTTATATTTTATTTAATTTTTTTCATTTCTTTTTATTTTGTGTGTTTCGTTTATTCCATTTGGTGTCTGTAAAGTTGGGCGCTACTATAACAACACATTTCCCCTTTATAAAGATTATCTATCTATCTATCCATCTATCTATCTATCTATCTATCTATCTATCTATCTATCTATCTATCTATCTATCTATCTATCTATCTATCTATCTATCTATCTATCTATCTATCTATCTATCTATCTATCTATCTATCCATCCATCCATCCATCCATCCATCCATCCATCCATCCATCCATCCATCCATCCATCCATCCATCCATCCATCCATCCATCCATCCATCCATCCATCCATCCATCCATCCATCCATCCATCCATCCATCCATCCATCCATCCATCCATCCATCCATCCATCCATCCATCCATCCATCCATCCATCCATCCATCCATCCATCCATCCATCCATCCATCCATCCATCCATCCATCCATCCATCCATCCATCCATCCATCCATCCATCCATCCATCCATCCATCCATCCATCCATCCATCCATCCATCCATCCATCCATCCATCCATCCATCCATCCATCCATCCATCCAAAGCGTCGACAGCCCGCGATGGCGTATTTAAAACAGGCCTGGATGTCCCGTCGTGCGCTGACGGGTGTTTGTGTCCCCTTTCAGTTAGGAATTGCAAGTAATAAAAGAAAAGAAGCCAAATGAACAAATAGGAAAGCTTCCCCAGCAGCTCACTTGTTGGATTCGATTGTGTAGTAAAACTGATTTGCTCAGGCGTGTCAAGGTTTTTGATCTGTTCGGCAGCTCGCTGTCGTGCAATATAAATGTCACAACCTGACCAGTTGCGTCAGAGCGTGCGAGCTGCTTTGCTACACAATATTGTGCCTTGGTTTAAAACAGAACATTTAGGTTCAAACCAAAATAGTCCATCCCCATTGGATGTTGCTGTGGTTTACAGTTTGTGAAGAGGAACGCAGCTCAGCATGTGTGATTGAATGTGAAAGGGAACAATTAGAAGATGCAAACAAGCTGCTTGGTATGCACCTCAGTGGACATAAATCTTTTCATTTTCATAAATCTTTTCTCCTTCCAACAGACTCGGATCAGCCCGATCCTCCAGTTCCTCCTTTTGTACGCACCGGCCATCTTTTGTGTCTTTCACTCGGCCTAATAGAGTGAAGAATGAACCGCGCTAGTTACAGGTGACCTCTACGGCGCACCGTGCCCTCTGGAATGAATTGTCTTTCAAGGGCGCCGCGCCGTCCCGCAAAAAGGAACGTTTGATAAATGCCTGAGTGTGTAACCAAGGACTGCTGTGATTCACCGGGGCCTCGCTGACAAACAGCCTTTACTCTGTAACATGCTTTAATGGGCATCAGAGTGGACGACCTTCCATACGACTTACACAACATCTTCATCATTGTAGCACCGCGCGCGTGTTGTGTGACTGAGTGTTGCTGGCGTGCGTGTGTGTGTGTGTGTGTGTGGATGCAGAGTGTTTACGGTGGCGGGTTGTCTTCGACTCGTGGAAGGTCGCTTTTCTGGGATTGTGTTGCGTCGTTACTTCATGTAATTTGCATGAATTTCAGTTCATGGATGTGCAGCGGAGATGGAGGAGGGAATCTTCAGGAGAATGTCACGGATACTCCGGATAGCTCTGGACTTGTGGCGCATGCTTGTTTACTCCGTGTGTGTGTGTGTGTGTGTGATATAATTGCAGGGAAGCAAATGACACGTACATGATGGAGAGGTACCTGTGTGGGGGGGCCCCGCTGCACAGATGTACAACAGATGTTGCAACGCTGCCCGCGGCAGAACGTACGGAGCTGCTGTCAAAGTGAAGACGACGCCACTGAAGGATCGCAATATATTGACGAGGGGGACGTTTAGGACGTTCGATGTACGGCGCCCCCCCCCCCCCCCCCACACACACACACACACATTTAGCGTTCACTAAATGTCGAGCCGCAGCAGACAACTTTAGCTTCGGGTTAGCGTCGCCGCCGAAGCTAATCGGGCCCCGCCGAGCCGGGTTTGACGCCGAGCCACTCCCTGCGGCGTAATGCGACATCGGGCCGGCGTGCTCCTCCTGCAGAGAGGGCGATGCTGCTTGGAATATTGCATTCATGGCGAGGTGCGGCTGACATGCAGCGCTCCATGCGGGCGATGAGGAAATGCGATGCTGAAGGGATCATCAGCTGTCATGTCTTCTTCTCTGCCGTTACTGAGCGACCACCGTGCCTCTGAGGTCCCAATATTAACTTTGTTCCTGTTGTTTTGAAGATGGAAAAGCATTGTTCATTAAAGGAACATGTTCATAACTTCAAAACATTATATAAAGCTGACTTACAATCAGCCCAATCATTTTTTTCCACCTAAATTATTGTATTTATGATCAATCTGCAAATGTTTCTTTCAATAGTAATCTGATTTAATTGACTACAAAATAACAAAACATTAATACGTCAGACCTGTTTTGCAAAATAAGATAAGCCCAAACATTTGCAGATGGGATTAAAGTCATTTCTAAGAATTCAAACGCATATTCCACTTTTGGCAACTTGTCTGATCGCTTTAATGTTCATGCAAATCCAGATTGGGGGAAAAAAACACTACATATAGTGTTTTTTCTTCTTTTAAATCTTCATAATGAAGATGAACACAGCCATGGCATGATGCAGACACATGTCCTGCACAGTGAGAGGTGCTCTGTAACTTCAGTCTGCAGCTTCTTCTGTTACTCCTCGTTGTGTCTCTAACTGATTTCCCCACTTTTGTGTGAGCGGCACACATTTGAAACATGAATGATGAAGGCATATCTATTGTCTGTGACGCCCATGAAGACACAACACGTTGACAGCGAGCGCTCAAACCACGTCTGGGTTTCGCCTCGGCGTGGCGACCTGACCGTCTTCTTCTCTGTAATCACCATTCTAAACAGCTCGTAATCAGCGCGGCGAGGAAGAGGAAGAGGAAGAGGCTCAGTCTGAAGCCTGCGCTCTGATTGGGAACGACAACATGTCGGCCTCCCAGCTGACGGCACGGACACTTTTCTATGAATCCCTTTCGCTGGTCTTACCTCCGCTCTATTAAAGATGGGAGCGAAGCCATGTAAAAAAAAAAGGATCGCGACGGAAATATGGACACGTTGAAATGAAAGAACAAAGACGGTGTGAATATGTGAAGGGTTTAAAAAAGACAGGAATGTAGGGCATCAAAAGCAGCAGGTAATGAGAATAATGAGCCGTATGCTGCTAGTCCTAATCTCACTCATTCTCACAGACAATCCAACACAATGTCACTTTTACCTTCTGTTTTTCTGTTGTTAGCATAACTTTGACAGCCACATCAAAGCAGACATTACACACATCGTGTACGGTCGCATGAGGAAACTCCACAAAGCAAAAGGAGTAAACCAAAGAAGATTTAAAGAATTCCTCCTGCCGGCTTCAGTTTTGTACTTTCATCACTTTTCCCTCCAAATGATTCACAAGTTAGCGACAAACCAGACAATTAAATTCAAATTCACACACACACACACACACACACACACACACACACACACACACACACTACATTGACATAAATGTGTGTTAGGCAACAGCTTTTATATATATTTAATAGAGAAAAACAAAATTGTTCACACATTTAACACCCTCAGACTTTGTGTATGTATCCACGTATGTCAATGTAGATGTATTCTCTCTTTTTATTCCATTTTATTCACACTTTATTATATATATATATATATATATATATATATATATATATATATATATATATATATATATATATATATATATATATATATATATATATTTTAATTCAAGTCAATCTAAATAAATGCTAAGATACACAATAATAATCAAATAACACTGTATCTGTTGTTATGGCTTTTTAGTTGTCCGTCTCTTTGCCTTAAACACACACACACACACACACACACACACACACACACACACACCTCGAGTGTTCACACAGTTGTGTTGGTGTTCAGGGTCCGTGTTGAAGGCAGGAAGTCACTTCCCGGCGTGTTGTTCACAGCGAGGCTTCAGATGGATTCTGTCAGCGTCGCCTCAGAAGCCGCTCCTCCGTGTTTGGTACAAAACGCTCTCGCTCGCTTTCCAAAAGGCTTTTAATTGAGCCGCGGGTCTTTTTGTCCAACGGGACGTCTGACAATACGGCTCTGATTGTGTGTTTCTCGGACAAACAATAACGCGGTGATTTCAGCCACTTGGCCGCTTGATTGCCGCCGGCGCGGACTTTCCGACTTTTGTGTGTTTTTTCGTGACGAGATGGCGGGGGACGGCGTCAACGCCCGGCCTCAACAACCACTCAGGATGTGGAGCTTGTTGTGTTTGTCTTCGGGTGGAGACTCTCACACTCAACGCTCCCATTTCTCCCCACGGCGTGCGGCCCTTTTACGTTTTCCATCCGAGTGGCTCTCCTCGCCTCTACTTTGCCTTTTCTTTCATACACATGTAATCACAACTCACGGCGGCTAATAGCAGGGCTACGTAGCGTTGCGCGGTTTGCGATGGCGAGGTGCTTTCGGGAAGTCGGTGCTACCGGGAAACGGGAGCTCAGTATCTGGCCGCCGCCCCCGCCACTCAAACGCCGCTTCCACCTGCAGCAGGTGGCCGTGACCCCGAACCACTTGACACACACACTGCCAGACAGAGTGATGGATGACTGTTGGCCCTCTTTGTCATGACAAGCTGGGTCAGAATGAACACACACACACACACACGCCTGCAAATGGCATCCCGACAGGGGACAGTGTCCCGCCTCACACCCAACAGCTGGCCCTTTGGCTCGCCGTCGCTTTTCCTGTTATTCGGCCATTTCTAATCCGTCCGACGCCTCCGACTCGAGTCGACGGCAAAGACCGTCGGCCTGAACCAGCGCTAATGAGCTAGCGCACAGACAGACACGTACCTTTCAGTCGGATCAGACGTGTGACTAAACGGGACCGGGGAACGCGAGGCGTCGGCGCGCTCACGACCCGCGCGCGTGTTGAAGAGCTAATGAGGCTTCTCTCCGAGCTTCGCCGGCATCAAAACACACCGAGACGCCGTCAGACAGACGTTTGATGGATCTGTTCGGCCGCCTCGCCAAACGGCAGGGGTGCAGGCAGGTAAGCTTGGCACGGACACCGGCGGTTAATATTCAGTGCGAGTTCTCTGTCATTATCACAGTCGTGTTTTACAGCGTTCCCCTCCAAAGACACTGGTGTTCTTTCGTTTTTTTTACACGTGAGTTTGCTTAAAAACATCAGGTGTTCTGTTTTTTAGAAGGTGGAGGGCGAGAACAGAAGCTTTGTTCAGCACAAGTGGTCGAAAGAGATGAAAATGAGATCATTTAATTAAAGTTGGGCATAAAGGCCGAATGAAAAGAAGATGTTCATCATCGCTATAAATGATCCGGCGGAGAACAGACCTGCAAAGTGACGCCGCCACACAGCGGCGACCCGACAACAACTGACCTTCATTTGATCGTTTTTGCTTCAGCGTTTTGTTTGTGGCCACATTTATAGCTCGGCATGCAGGTTCATGTTGTTACGATTGTTCGAGTCAGGCAACAACGCTCGTTGTGTCCTTCCTCCAGAACACTTTAATGCACCATGAGCGCATTCATTTCCATCATGTGTTCATAGAAATCAAGCCTTTTTCCCTCCCTAAATTCATAGTCATACTAGTATAAAAGCAAAATACAAGGGCAACCGAGTGCTCCATTCAAACACTAATCTCTGTCGGTGAATGTGCACCGTGTGTGCTTTTTTTTGTTGTTACTTCCAGTGCAACCTTTCAATCACAGCAGAATGATGCTCCTTGATGAAAAGCAACACAACCCAGCAATGCCCTCAGTTCATCAAGCGAGATGCCGACGTTCAGAGCATGTTCTGTGGCTGCGGTTAAGTGAATGATGGGATTGCAGGTTGAAAGCCTGTGTGGGCGGACGGATGGAAGGACGGATGGACGGATGGATGGATGGAGAGGGTTGGATGTGTAGAGAAAAGGAAGGAGCGGTGCAGTAGAGGTGGCGTTTGAGGAGAGGATGGCGGTGGAGAATGATGCAGCTCTCTCCGAGGGTTGAAGAGGCGGCGAGCAGAGCACGCTCGCTATCCGACTCCATTAACATGCTAGAAACAAAGCGCCGCCGCTGCTGCGCCGCATGCAGCAACACATCACCTCTGACGTCACTTTATATGTATAGAAATGCAACCTTTTGGAATATATCCCGTGTGCAATAAGGGGACTTTGATTCAAGCTGCAGTAAACCATGACTCGCCAATTACCGAGCCCCTAATAAGTTTAAGTGAGTTCCATTAGTACGTTTTTAAGGAGTCGTTATGGCCATTACTTTCTCGGGGAGCTGGTGTGCTTTTTTTTTTCCCCACACCACCAGAGATTTAACAGCTCAGGAACAAACGTTGGAACCTTGTCATTCTTGGATCATTACATTGGGAACGATCAAGACTATCGGGGCTGACCATCAATGTTCTCCATGGTTCCTATGACCTGGAGGGAATGTGTGCGGTGAAGCTGTGTGGAGAAATACTACACACGAGATGTATGTAAATTGTAAGCCACGGGGATTAGCTTCCTTCCATGTGCTATGCCTTTTGATGAAGGCACTTAATGCACAATTTTGCGAGAGAGGAGCTGCTTTGGGTCCGGCCGCAGTGACTTCATTAGCACCTCCAGTGCATGAATGAAGGGAAAGTATCTGTAGGAATCCACGTCAGAAAGATGTCGTCCGCTTCCAGCTCAAGAGCAGACGCCGTTCTTTAAATGTTGCTTCATTACCGCGTGAAACGCTAAATTTCGCCCGTCGCAGCGCTCCACCGCGTCCGTCTCTGTGTATCTGGCGTGCCGAGATTTTCACATGGCTTTTGATAATGATTCGAGGAACACGACTTTGGCAAACAACATGGAGTCTGGAATTGGATTTTTGATAGTAGAGCGAGAATCCGGGATTGAAGAGCGCGCGCATTTTGAAGATTTCCATCTCGCCCGAGGCCGCGCTCGTCCACTCATCCGGCTCGTGAGAGAAGAGAAGTACGTTTGGAGTCTCCGCGCCTGATTTGATTAGAGTTTCTCCGAGGCTAAATTTAGCCGCGGTGTTTTGGACAGCTCTCAGGAATATCTCTGTTGATTGCATTGATGATGTATTTTTTATGTCTCAACTTTATTTATTTTTTTTGGCCTCCCCCGTCGCATCTATCACTTCTTCCCTGAACAGGAAGAGGAAGCGATCGTTGGTCACGCAACGCCGAGACGTCTGCTACGATCCACTCGCTGCTGGTGGGGCTTTTTCTCCACCTCATTCTCTTTTCATAGAGAATTTAATATTTGATATTCTCAAGATGATCTCATTTACTAATGTTTTCCTTATTCGGAAGTCTATTTGAGTTTTTTTTCCCCTTTTATGCAACATTTATTACGCAGCATATG
Organism: Clinocottus analis; assembly: GCF_023055335.1. Taxonomy (NCBI): domain Eukaryota; kingdom Metazoa; phylum Chordata; class Actinopteri; order Perciformes; family Cottidae; genus Clinocottus; species Clinocottus analis. Next base: position 12,601,814 of record NW_027175943.1, on the reverse strand, counting down.
AAAGAGAATAAAAGGCTGCTGAGTAAATGCTCCAACAAATGAATGTAAACTTAAATGAACGTGTTGCCACTTCAGCTGGGATGTCTTGAGGACATCCAGCCCTCTTCCACACACACTCTCCTCCATCCAGTATGCATTGTTGCAAACCGTTGGACCCGGCCAGCATTAGGGTGCTTGTGTTCCTGCAAGTGAAATCCCAGTGTTTCACCAGCGCTTTCATTGGAAATCGAACGCCGGCTCTGTTGAGGCCTATTTAATTGCTTTGGGGATTTCTACGGCAACCTGGTAGGAATGAAAGAAAATATGTCCAACCCGGCGAGCAAATGAAGTACAGAACGCCTTCACATTGTGTTAAATTGCCTGCTCGATCCTAACCCTATTCCTGTAAAACACACGTTTTTGCAGTCTCAGAAGTTGAGATCCTTGCGGAGTTTGTTTGCCAACTGTGCATAAGGAAATAACATTTCAGTCAGCACAGATCGTTAGTCTTTGTAGAACCGATACTGTCGACTACAGAGGAACCGCGTCTCGGGGAGATTGGACTTTAAGGTTGTGTACCGCAGGTGGTCCAACTCTGCAGGACCTGGACTCGGATCACAAACGGCAATTCAGTATTCGGCACTGCCCAAGTACGGGGTCTGTAATCCCATTTCATCCCTCCAGCCCGACGGAGGCCAAAACATGAAGCTCCTGCTCCGGTCTAAGTTATGTTTGTACTGTATGCGTGCATGGTTGAGCACATGATGAATCACATGCAGCAGCATGGGAATGAGTGTGACTCCAGAGCAACGAGCTCACTTAGTAGGTTGAACTTAAACTGTCCAAAAATGGGTCGATCCCACCAGACGGGACTTTTAAAAGTGCAGCCGCTTAAAAAAACGCCTTGACAAAAATGCGCCGGACAAAACAGCGGGGCTGCACGCGCAACCGGGCGATAAAACTTAATTTACAAACGCAGACGTCGTGCTCTTGTCCTTGCTGTGGGATGAGCAGGAGGAGGGAATAGGTCCCCAAAGAGCAAAGGTTTTGGGTTCACGATAGAAAAAAAAGAAAAAGGAAACGATTATACTATTCCGCGAGTTGTGTCTGGATGACGAGAGCTTTCAGTTGTACTTTGGGCTGAGCAGGAGTGAGTTGGAGCGTCTTCTGAGCTGTAGAGTCGTGTTTCCATCTAGAATTATAAAGCTCTTCAGAATTAAATACCGCTATCATTAGCGCCTCGACGGAGGGAAGCCATTTTCTTTTGACTTCCCCGCTGTTCACACCACACGAAGACAGGAAGGAATGAAGCCCCGCCTCTCGCTTTATCCGATTGGCTGCCATGGCCGAGTGTCACAGTGACGAGCTGTGAGACTCCGCGCCTTAAAAGTTGAGAATATTTTAACTTTTGAGCGCGCTGGAAAAACGTGACGCGCGGCGTTTTGAAGGCCGTACCAGAGGAAAACAACGGTTTAGCTAGCGAAACGTTTTTGAGAGTCGCGTCTGGTGCGATCGGCCCCTTCGTGGGCTGACTTCAAACCGCCCCAACACTGTGTATGAGCATTAATTTAACGCAAGTTCAAACTGGATCTTGTTCCAGTCAAGAAAAAGCCTCCTGGTCGGCACGTGCGTTTGACTACACATGTACGCAGACTTGCTTTTTCCTGCACGTCCCCGTTTCTTGCAAAACCACCTCATTGCCCTCGGTGTCAGCCTCTGCAGCTCATTACAGCTCAGGGCACAGCTTGACGCTCTTGACTCTGCCATTGTCATGGCAACGCTCGAATTAAACGTCTCAGGGCTCCGCCGGCTCGCAGCACCCCCGCCTCCGAGGCACTTGTGGCGTCTTGTGAAACGCGTGTTTATTTTTTGATGTGTACGTACGTGTGCGTCGGTATCCGAGAATGTCGGAGGTTGAAGATGATGCATGTGTTCCTGTGTGTGTGTGTGTGTGTGTGCGCAAGGTTGTGGTAATATACAGCTCATAGCTCCGCGGACACGCGTGAAAAAGGCTTTCTATAGGCGGAGAGCCGAATTGCCGTGACCCCGCGTACGGCCCCCAAGAGCCACTCGGGTTTCGCCTTGAAACCGTAATAAAGGTTGCCTGTCTGCTAGCGCTAGCCAGAGCCACTTATCTACCTGACAGGATGAGAGCGGAGCGCGGCGGCCATTTGTATGCACGGCGACACTCGGGCTGTCACGGGGTGTGGGCTAACCCAGGAGATTAAGAACCCGTGGAGGCTTTGGAGTCGGGAAGAGATCATGTATTTGGTCCCAGTGATCAGCGCTAGCTGCCACGCCGCGGCGTAATAAACAGGGAGGGGGGGGGGGGGAGACGGCGCACGGCGGCTGATTTAAAAAGGGCCCCCTCGCTCTCGCCTCCCTATTAACGGGAGCCAGAGCTACTTTTGAAGGATGCACTCTCAACGCCTCGTGAAATATGTTGGTGAGGAAAGGCAGAGAAGGCGAGGGGGGGGGGGGGGGGGGGTATGTTATACAGCACAATATAAAGGAAGGAGGGGTGATTTACTGTGTGCAATTGGGATCAAGTGATGGAAATAAAAAAAGGCACTCACTGCTAGATATATGCCTGGTACGCCCCATAATCTCTGGCTGGGAAATATATACATATCTTCTATATTTATATATCTTCTGAGGGTTTCACATTCAGTGGTTTCAATTGACGGCTGATTAACGCACGGCTTTCATTTTGTGATGGCGACGCGACCGGCTCAAAAACGCATTCAACCCCAGTGAATTGAGGTTTTACTCATCAAGCTAACAGTGGCGGCCTCGTGTGTGTGTGTGTGTGTGTGTGTGTGTGTGTGTGTGTGTGTGTGTGTGTGTGTGTGTGTGTGTGTGTGTGAGTGCCTGCCACACTGCCCCATTATGTTTATGTCGGCCATCGGCCTGCAGTTTATCTCTTTGATTTGTCTCTTTGTCAATACGCGCGCTCCGTTGTAAAAGGCTGTGTTCTCACCCTGGACGTTTTTAACCCGGTTGGCTTTTTACTGCGTGACCGCCGGTATCACTCCACCTGCTTTACCAACCGGCCCCGAGGCCTCTCACAGTCAGAGGTGATACTGGGTTTAATAACACATGCCTCTTGTTTTTTAATAGCTCCAGGGCAATACATTCAATAGCTCTAATCTGGGGTTTGCGACACAACAAAAATCAAAAGGATATCGGCATGAGAAGGGGTTTTTCATTCTGCGCCTACAGTGGTGCATGTGCTTTGTGTCGTCCTTTTGGGAATGCGTGTAAATACGCTTTATCCGTGTAGCGTAGGGCCTGCTTTTGTTGTCACAAATAGGATTGGGCGTCCACTAGACGAGCACTAATCCAGGGCAACTCTATGTAGCTTTTAAGTCGTATCAAGATGTGCAGTGCATTGTTAGCTTTTTGTATTAACCTCGCCTGGCTTGTTTTCTCTCCAGTTCAGCTGGTTGGCAGCGAATGAACACATGCGTGTGCCAGACAGTGTATTAGGACTTTAGGGCTCTTGGAATATATAACAAGGCAAACTGTAGCTATGCTACTGAAGCCGCATCGGAGAACAGAGTGTGTGCAGCTTATTATCTATTCACTTTATTTTGTGGAGCCCAAAATCAAAATGTACAAATTTGCCTCGGAGGGCTTTACAATCTGTACACATACGACACATCCCCGTCCCGGGACGTCACATCGGATCAGGACGAACTTGGCTCACTTCTTTGCTAACTGCCGTCCTTAAAGACCTTTTAGCATCTGATGCTAACAAACGCTCGTGACGGTCCGATGATGGCTGCACAGGGGTTCAGGATGTGGAAAGAGACGATGAGACGGAGGCATAGTGACGAGGTGATGGAGGCAGGTTGATGGATAAAGAGGAAAAAGCATGTATCTGAACGTAATCAGCAATCAACATTAATGTTGATCTTCCTGTGTTTATTCAAATTAATCACAAGGGACAGAGAACCCTCCTTCCGGTGACAGAAGAACGGATAATTTGTCTCCGTCGTTGCCTCGCCGAGGAAATAGATGATGAATTACAGCGTTTATCAAGTCACCCCCATTAACGAGCCCGCCGACGTCCCCGTCTCCATCCCAGAAGATGTTTTCGTTGGCTTCAGCGTATGGTGAATTGGGTCCTGGAGATGTTTTTTCTCTCTTTTTTCTCTCCCGCTTGTCGTCTAAGTGAAGAGTGAAACAGCTACAAGCTTCAGTGGTAATGACGAGGTGTGATGCTGCACCCTAATGTATTTCACGTAACATCTGACTAGTTAGATAAGTGGATGAGTAGCAGTTGCACCAAAGTGAGTAAGCGAGAGCGTGCATAAATCCCGGGGTATCTCCGCTGACAGCTCCGGGTAAACACAGATTAATGTTGTTCTGCGGACGCTTCAGCGAGGATGTGTGCTCGGGTAATTAAGACGTACTCGGATTATTGAGTCTCCGTCCAGATAGATCCATGTCAAAGTTTACCTCTCACAACCTCAGCACCAGTATGTTCTCTCCCCGAAGCTAAGACCCAAAAGACAATACAAATACAAAACGATGCGGGGGAAAAAACAACAAGTTTTTTTTCCGGCAGGCCGATAAATAAAGCTCATTCAGATTGATAGGAGAAAGTGTTTCTTTAAGCTATGGCCGGCTTAACCGAACAAAAGGTGGGTCATTTGGCTTAGTTCAGCAACGACGGGTCTAACTTGTCAGGTCACAGATTGAAACTAAATGAAAAAACAGTGGTGGTGGGGGGGAGGGGGGGGGGGAGGGGGGATTCATTAACCAGCAACCTTCCGTGAGAGATGGATGACTGAAGACGACAAAAAACAAAGAGGCGGAGGACAGAAAAAGAAGCAATCAGGTGAAAGGGTGAAGAAATGCCCATGGCGGAGGAAAAATGGCGAGATATCGTCGAGCGCATTTCTTGCGTAGGCCATTCGTCATGTACAGCTGGAATGGGGAGCGAGGGAGAGACTGGGAGGAGGGGGGGGGGGGGTGATGAACAGTTGGCCTATCCCATCAAGGATGCCTTCTAACCTGTGCTACAAAGAGGGGCATCCATCACTCCGGCAGACGAATGCACAGTCGTAGAAAACGCAGCGCTCACGTGCCGGCCGCACACTCACAAAGGGGCCCCCGCTCATCGCGGCCAGGGGCCGCTGCGCATCACCCAGCAGCTCTATTAGGACCCCCGAGGGGTGGAGGCATGGCCGACTGAGCCATTTCTTAAGGGGCAGGGAGGGGGCGGGGAGTTTCATCATCATCTTCATCAACCGGTGTGTTTTTATGTTAGGAAAGGTTTGGGTTGGTGGTGATTGTTGTTCGACACTTTTCTTTTTGTATACGAATTTGTTTATTTCATTACAAAAGCGTACATTTGTTCAGTGCCGTGTTGAAAGAATGATGACGGGTTGAGTCATCGCCATATGACCAGTAGCTAATTTGATACACTGTAAAAAAAAAAAAATGGCTGTGAAATCTACAGTTATTTACTGTGATTTAGCGCCTAGTTATTTACTGTGTTTGTTTTTACACTAGGTTACTTGTCAATGGCTGCCAGTTAATAGCTGTGAATTTCACAATACGTGTCTTACAGTGTGTCCTCTTGCGGGACTCATTTGTGCATCAGAGGGGGTTTGAGGGCAGTATACTGGGAAACCCTGCACGCTGGGGCAAGTTTGCTTTTTTCTATCCTCAGAGGAAACACCTACGTTTCCCACCATACCGCGGGGCAAGCGTTCTTCTGCACAGCCCTGACACTCGGCCAGCTGCATGTCAAATGAGCCTTGTGTGTGTGCCTTATGTGCAAACGCTGTTTCAAACTTGTGTGTATGTCAAACCGAAGCCCGTTCATCTGTTTCCTCCATGGTCGACCTGTTTACGATATCGGGACGCGAGTGTCGCTCCCAGCTCGGCAGATGTTGCGGCTAACGCTGCTCGACGGTTCACTCTTAATCATGCGGGCACTCTTCAGACGCCCCTGCTGCTGCTGCTGTTATGGATTAGTCTCCTCCAGCTATTGACTGCTGGGGGAGGCTGAAGGCTGAGGGGGGATGGGGGGGCTGATAAAGGACACCTGAGTGTGTGGCACGCCAGGGCCGGTGCTGTGGTTTTTATTGACTACGTGGCCTAATCAACAACCCGGAGCCGAGGGGAGAGCTTGTTAGCAGCCATATATGGCTTAGTTGCCTTCATGATGTAGCAGGGAAGATGAGAGGATGGATGGGGGGATGTTTGTGTAAATGTCAAAGTTAGTTCAATAAGATATAAGGAAGGGCAGGAAAGGAATCCCGCGCTGCTGCAAATGCCAGCGGATGCAGGCGGCCGTGTTGGACATCTTCCACTTCTGCTGCGAGTCTCTCCCTACTTCCTAGCGTAGCACTCATTAGAGCGAAGTTTCGACGCCACTAACGGTGCCCTCTCAGACCTGAACCACAGTTTGGCACCAGGCTCTTCTTCTCTACTTTCATGCCACCCTCAGAGTTCCCTGGAACTAGCGTTCCCGAATGCGTGATGTAAACGTGACGCATTAACAATAAAGAGCTGCCCACGCATAAGGAACGGATGCTGGTTCGGTTGGTCCACAATCTGTAAATATGCAAATGAAAAGTTGTGACTGCGTCAGTTAGGCACTGTTAGTCAATGCCATTATAGTAGCACACAGCAATTAAGCATACCCTGGTGGGTCTGTTCGAACCGCCAACACAAAAACAGGACGTCCTGCTGTGTTATTGCTTGATTGGATGTGTTTGAATATACGATATTTACAATCTGATGGAAACCGAAGGCGTTAATCTTGTGTAATGAGTTCTGAAATATAATTGATTTTATTCTGGTGGTGGTGAAGACAGGAGGGAAACCAGAGCTGGAACAATGTTGAGACTCGCTGTCTGAATGCTGTTACTTACCGCTGAGGAAAACCCAACATATCCTCATTTTTGGACTTCAAATGAAAAGCTTTTGAATATAAAATAAATTCATGGGGGACATGAATTTTAGTCATGACGGATATAGAGGAAGATGTGTTCATCACTTAATAGGCAGAGCTTTGTTAGAAGGTATGAGAATCACCAGAGGTCCCACGATACGATATTATCACGATACTGCGATACATTGAGTATTGCGATATATTGCGATTTATTAGCTTTTTTCAACCGCAAATTCTCCCCAAAAAAAACTTTGTCAAACAAAAATAAATTGATTTGACTATTCTAGGACCAAAAAGTTTAGAATTGATTAAATAAAATAACGATACTTGGCGTAAAATATGGCGATACCATGCTGTATTTTTCCCCCATCTCTATTTGTTAGTAGCTATTCTCCAATAAAAGCAGCTCTGCTGCTACTGCAGGGAGGACAACTAAGCAGAACATTATATTTTTGTTCTTCAGCCGCTCCTTTGCTCACAAAATATATCAGAAGTGTGGAATCCATAAAACATAATACTTCTCAAAGTTCTGGTCGACGCAAACATTGTCTGACATTGTTTTCTGTCAGCATCGATGCTCTCTCTTCTCATAAGTCAACTTCACGCTGGTACCGATTCATGCAAAACACAATACAATCATGGGAATGACGATTCAGTATCTCAAAAAGCAGAAATTAGAACAAAATTAATGAAAAGAGACAAAGACTCATGACTCACTTGTTGCTGTATTTCTATATCCCAGTGACGTTTTATCTTAATTTGATTACACTGCAAAAAATTCAGCTTCCAAAAACAAGAGAAAAAAGTAATAAAATGAGGGAAATATTACTTGAAATAAGACAAATTATCTGCCAACAGAACAGGAAAATTTGACTTGCCAAGACTTCTTGAAACAAGTGAAATGCTCTAAAATAAAAACTGCCTGATAAGAAGAAATATCTTGTCAATCAAAAAACAAGCATATAATGCCTTGATTTAAGATATTTCATCTTACTTAGATTTACATTTTTGCAGTGTATTTCTTCCTCAAGCAAAGTTCTACTTTTCAGAGTAAAATGTTCCTCGAACCAAATCTCCAAACTCTTCTCTTTTTTCTTTCCTCCCACTGCGCCTCCAACCGGCTGTTTGCGCTTTATTCCTGTAGACAAATGAATCAGGAGGAAGCGCCGAGTGTGAGTTCAGTGGGTGGACAGAGAAACCGCGGCCTGAGTTAAGCATTATTAAAAATGGATGGGAGCATTACTTGCTTTTTGTAATATCTGATTTAGAGTTAATGAGGGAAATTAGACGGAGGGGGGGGGGGGGGGGGGTATAAGACCGATTGTCCGGGGAATGAGGAGGAAACTGCCAGGATGCTTGGAGTCTTTGTTGCCATGGAGATGAGTGGGGAGGCAATTAGAAATGTGGATATCGGGTTTGAATAGCGTATGCATAATTGATAAAAACCATCTCCAGTGTGGTTATGCTGGTCTTCCTGACGATTACTGAGGATCAATCGATACACTCTGTGGTGAATATTAGAGGACTTGAGACAACCTGGAGCTGTTGTTTGGGTCCTTTGGTGAGCATTAAACTGTTGAAACACATTTAGTCCTCTTGAGATTCTCCCCCTTTGTTTTGTTTTGTTGACAGTCTCGTTGACCTTCACACAACATCCTGCTCTGGGGAATCGTTTTGAGCTGCACAGCTGGCATTTGGCTCAATATGAGTGTGTTATTAAAAAGCGTCCGTGGCCTGTTGTACATATCTTTTCAATCTTTTTTTTTTTCTTCCATATGTTACATTTCTAAGTTTGCTTGAATGTCATGTTTTTATTGTCAAAACAGAGCAGACAGCTGTCTGGCGCGAGGCTTTTTGAGACTCTTTATCTACAAGAGCCGGGTGCAGTGACCCAAACTGCACATTCATAAGCATAAAACATGATTGAAGTTGAATTTACAAACCACTAATAGGTGTTTTTCCTAGATTGATATATTCCATCAGATGTTTTTTTTCTTTGTAACAGACTTATTTTCTCTCTTTTGGTCTCGCAGTCCCTTCTAGTTTAGTCACTAAACGAGACAGAGCTGCACTTATTTCTCCAGGGAATCGCTAGTTTTTAATGTTGCAGAAACCCGGTGCATTCATTTCTTCTTGGTTTCTGTCAAAACAAACTTTGTGTAATTTCAGAACTGAAATTACTGCAAGCTGTTTTGTGCTGCAGGAGCAAATTAATTCATGCTGAACCTGCTATTGGTTTGTTTGTGTTGCATTCTCCACCTCCAGTTATGGATGCATTTTAAAGGAAGATTGAATAAATAGATTGCCCAAATAAAGTCAAAGTCAGTTTTATGGTCAATTTTGCAAAAAACCGAAGATTGAAAGTGTGTTTCTCTTTTGTCCAACATAAAGTGCATAATTATAATAAAGCGCAAAACAGTTTAAAAGTTTAGGGAAAAAAAGAGAACAACATAAAAGCATATAAACAACATAAATTATGAAACTATGAAAGACTATGAACTATGTGTATTTCAGCAGCAGTCTGACATGGAGTTTTTTGAACAATGCAGGGATAACATTTTATTAACACACATGTTTTAAGTAACAATAATGTATGTATAATATGATTTTGTCCTTTTCATGTGGTAGGTTGTATCATCTCCATGATGATGATATTGTTCATCTTCAGATCAAACCCGCTCGTCCTCGGCTGTGTCCGCGGCGCTGAAACCGACATTGCTGCGTCCCACTTTAAGAAAAGGCCTATTTTTGTTCTTCACTGACACCAAGTACACAAAAAAGTGTCACACTGTGTCATTAGGACTAATTAACAGCCGGTGTGGTCGGGGACCCGCTGTCATCCGTGATTAAATCACATCCGTTGCTCCTGTAACAGCAGTCCACCTGGCACACATGGCACACGGGCATGGTTGGAACACTTCTCGTGAGCGTTTCTACAACAAAATGACACATAATGCAGCACGGTTATAGTCAAAATAATTATAATCCCCATTATTTTGGTCGATATTAACAATTGAAGTGGCTCAGTTGTGAATAGAAGGAGTTCTAACAGGAGACAAAACAACAGCGGCGCTGCAGAACAGACTGAGGCACAATAGTTGTTTTATGTTGATTATCTTGTTTTCAGAATTGTTGGAAGCCCAAAATCTTAATTGAAATTGGAAATCAATTCCTCTCACAGCCTGAGCAAAAGCATGTATCTCCTGTGTGTTGCACCGGGGATTAAAAGAAGCAACAAAGGCTGACGGGAGCTGCAGAAACAGTTTGTCAGCAGTCAGCAGCGACACACAGCTGTGTGATGAAGACCGGGGATGGCAGAGTGAAGACGAGGTCACGCGAGTCGCCACAAACAAACCAGACGTGTGCAGTTTGAAGACAAAGCGAGGTACACAACAAGATGGGAAGTGTGAAATGAACTGGCATTGTGTTCAAATCTACACCATGCCAGTGTTTCTATGATCCACCCGGGTTCAGAGTTACAGTCACACTTTGGATTGTGTTAATATTTTAACTCTTTCATAGTGTTAAATATCAAACACTCAGTGTCGTCTTATGACACGTGGAAGTGTATTTTTAACACTAAATTGTGTTAATATCTAACACACACACACACAGTGTTGTCTTATGACACATGGAAGTGTATTTTACACTAAATTGTGTTGTTTTCTTTCACTAAAAGTGTTAATATCTAACACACACACAGTGTTGTCTTATGACACATGAAAGTGTATTTCTAACACTAAATTGTGTTGTTTTCTTTTTCTATAGTGTTAAATATCTAACACTCACAGTGTCGTCTTATGACATGTAGAAGTGTATTTTTAACACTAAATTGTGTTAATATCTAACACACACACACACACAGTGTTGTCTTATGACACATGGAAGTGTATTTTACACTAAATTGTGTTGTTTCCTTTCACTAAAAGTGTTAATATCTAACACACACACACACACACACACACAGTGTTGTCTTATGACACATGAAAGTGTATTTCTAACACTAAATTGTGTTGTTTTCTTTTTCTAGTGTTAATATCTAACACACACACACACAGTGTTGTCTTATGACACATAAAAGTCTATTTTAACACTAAATTGTGTTGTTTCCTTTCACTCAAGGTTTTAATTAATATCTAACACACACAGTGTTGTCTTGTGACACATGAAAGTGTATTTGAACACTAAGTTGTGCGTTTGTGTTTACATTAGTTGAGATGTGTTAACCCTAAAGACGTGACAATGAACTACAACACATCCTGGAAACACGTGGACATGGATGCAGAGTTTCATCGTCCTCTCTTTCGCCGCGATGCGTTTTTCCGCAGCTGCGATGTCACCTGCCTCCCCGTCCTGGACCCCGTCTCCATGGTGATTGGGTGTCCGTGCCACCGCCTGGCACCGGGGCGCTCCAGAGATTTGCTTTGTTTATTTGGCTCGCCGCCAAGCCGGCCCGCCTCTCTGCAGGTGCCAACGTGTCGCACGCCGGAAAACTGTTGAGTCCGCGACTGACACACATCAGCGTGTGCCGCTCCGTGGCGAGCTGCACAGCTGACTACAGAGGACAGACACACGTGTCACAAACTTCAAGACTGTAGTTTGAAGCCACATGTTGACGTTCACACGTCAAGCGGCTATGTGAACACATGCTGCATGCCTTTACATTATTATTCATCTATTTGAGTCCCAAGACGACGAAAATAAATAATGCAATGACAAAATCAATCAACACAAGTCACAGAAGGTGATTTTTGCTGGTGGGCGTGGGTGTGTAGGTGTGTGTGTGTGTGTGTGTGTGTGTGTGTGTGTGTGTGTGTGTGTGTGTCAGACTGTGAAGAAGTTCGTCGAGAGAGAAAAAAGGAACTGGTGAGCTCAGAAAAAAAAGCATGGAGAAGAAAGTAATTCAAACTTTTCCCAACATCCCCATCACCAGCGGGCTGCGCGCTGGTGCAGCGGCGAGCGCTGTTATCTCACAGCGAGAGGCACGGGGGTTCGATCCCGGGCGCTCCTTCTGCGTGGAGTTTGCACGTTGGCAGTGTGGGTTCACTCTGGGTCTCTCCAACAGTCCAAATACACGCAGCTTCAGTTAGTTGGACACTATAAACTGCCTCTGTGTGTGTGTGTGTGTGTGTGTGTGTGTGTGTGTGTGTGTGTGTGTGTGTGTGTGTGTGTGTGTGTGTGTGTGTGTGTGTGTGTGTGTGTGTGTGTGTGTGTGTCTCTCTATATGAGCCCTGAGATGAACTGGTGACCCGTCCAGGTGAACCCCGCCTTTGCCCAATGTCAGCTGGGATCGGCTCCATCACCCAGCGACCCTTAATAGGATTAGTGGTTAGGATAATGGACTAGTACTACTACTACTACTACTACTACTACTACTACTACTACTACTACTACTACCACCAGCAATAATAGTGATGATGATGATAATGGAAACTGGATTGTGGGGAATGAGAGATGACCAGATGGAGAGGGGTTACGTCGTAATCTTTTCAACGGAGGCGGAGACATTTTCCACAGCGGGTGAATGTAAATCCGTTTTTTTTTCTCCGTTTTTTTTTTTTGTTTCCTCATTCCTTGAGGATGGTTTTGCTTTGGAATATTCAGCCTCGCGAGCAGTAATAGCATTCTGATATGTGACCTAGTAAGCAGAGTGAGGCGCATAATGAGATTAGGCAGTCGAGGAAGGGGGGGGGGGGGGAGTGACTCAGTGATCTCTTTCCAGAAGTGTTTAAATGTGTGTGCGGCGCCAGGTGGTGTGAACGTAGCGAGTCAGTTCCTGTGCGCCACGCGAACATATTTCTGTTCCGTTTGAAACCTTCTCTGCCGAGTGAAGTGGGTTCTTTTGAGCGTCTTACACTGTGAGTTAAAGGCTGGCATGTACAGTCCTGAAGGAGGTGTACATTTGCTCCCAGGAGATCCGGTTGGAGGTATTTTAGTTGCAGTTTCACCTTTTCGGGAAGTAGTTTAATTCTTGGGTGGATTAAGTGGGAGGATGTGCGTGCGTCTTTCCACCAGGTAGAGTTTGTTTATGAGTTATGAAGATTATCTCACGAGTGTGTTTGGAGATAGTGGGCGTCGGTGTGGAGACCCCCTGTGCAGTGTGACCTCATGCCAGTTGTGTCCAAATCTTTTTAATGTGGTAAAGATGCATTTTAAGTTGAATGATGCACCCAAGGAGCTGCTTCCTGTCTGTTTTTATTTGTAAATCAGGTCTGTTGGGTTTTTTTTCTTCTTAATTAAAAAGTCAATACTGGTCCATTTCTTTCTTTTGAATGTGTGGGCTTCCCCTTAACGATGGAGAGCCTCATTAAAATCATAATACACAGATGTGAGTTAGTTCATCTGGGTAGTGGGATTTATTTTTATTTTTTTTAATTAAGATTCATTTGTGTGTGTGTGTGTGTGTGTGTGTGTGTGTGTGCGTGTGTGTGTGCGTGTGTGTGTGTGTGTGTGCGTGTGTGTGTCAGACTGTGAAGTAGTCCTTATAGAACTGGTGAGCTAAAAAAAAAGCATATAGTAATTCAAACTTTTTCCAACCACCGGGTCACTGTTATCTGGTGTGTGCGTGTGTGTGTGTGAGAGAGAGAGAGAGAGAGAGAGAGAGAGAGAGAGCGAGAGAGAGAGAGAGAGAGAGAGAGAGCACCCTATGACATGTAGGGGTCCTCCCTTTGATGACAAATAGTGCTGTGGTGTTATAACACTGATTGATGATGTAGTGCACACAATTACTGACACAATTATGCAAACAACAAAATACACAAGATCTGACAACATGCAAACGAGTGCATGGGTGGATGTGAACTGCTGCACAGCCCTGTTGGTTTGGATGGAGAGCCAACCAGGAGCAGCAGTCTAACTTACAGTTTCTTCCTATGCTGGGATTTAAGCAGACAAGACACAAAACACACGTTTATGGCATTTCATGTTTCTCTTTAGTGTTTCAAATCTGTTTAGAGAAACCAAAGCTAAAAAGAAAAAGCGTAAACACTCCAAACTCTGTTTGCTGTGAACACAACATGAAGATGTAATCTTGAAAAGATGATGCTTTCATCCAGACGTCCTCGCAGTAAATGGGTTCATGATGTTATGAGTCCTGCTTAAAGAGACATTGTGTACGTCGGTGATGTCATCCACCAGGACGTTGAATGAAAATACAAAACTGCAACCCACCGAGATGTGATGCTATCGATCAAATTATAATAAAGTATGTGCAATTGGCTACTTATCCGGCTAAAAAAGAATCAAGGTTAGAAAAACGTTTTATTTTGAAAAAAGACCGGATACATCCGTTTGCGCGTAACCTCAGACGTAACCTCAGACACATGTTACGGTTACGTGATAGTTACCCCATAAATGAAACTTAAAAGTCTGTTTCAACTTGGTGTTCTGGATTCAAATCAAGGCAGAGCATCTTTGAGATCACCAAAAAAATGCTTCATGCCGGTCGTATCATTTTATTGCGTCACATGTATGACATCGTATTTATCGCCCACACCGTGAAATCCGGCCCCTGAAAATATCGTCTGACAGGAAACCGGTCCGTGGCGCAAAAAAGGTTGGAGACGGCTGTGCTAGCTAACTTATTATTGTCTCATTTGTGCTTTCATTTGGTAAATTCATCAAACTCATTGGTAGCTCGGAAATCGCCAGTCCAACTAATTCATTCTTTCACCGATGACATCACTAATAAATGGCTGGCTTTGAAACCAACCGCTCCACAATATATGCATACGCATGCATGGATCTTCTGAGTGAAGTTCAGCTTAATGAATGTGGGAAGTGAGTTGTCTTGAAAAAAATGAACCCCTCGAAACAGGATAATGAATCTCTAATTTTGACATTTCATCACACATGGACAATGCAATGGCAGTTTATTGAAAGCAATTCAAACAAATGCAGTTTTTCTTCTCTTTCCGTTCTGAATGCGACTCCGAATGTTTCAAACGTCTTCTCAACAGCAAGGACGCAGATTGCTGCTGTCTTCTTTCCCCACTGTGCAGCCGTTTCAGGGTTTCACCTCCATGCATTGCTTTCAATGCATTGCTCTCAATGCATTGCTTTCAATGCATTGCTTTCAATGCATTGCTCTCAATGCATTGCTCTCAATGTATTTGTGTCCTTAATTGATGACAGATAAAAGATAACACAGTTGTCCTCATTAGAATTGCATTCATATTGTTGACATAAATGAGGATGACCTCTGTGACTGTTCCATCTGTTCCATGTGTCCTGCCCTTCCTCCTCGCTTCCTTCTCTTCTTCGTTGGTACTCAGTCTCTGACCACTGCCCCCCTCTGGCTGTTTATCAGATGAAACCTTTCTGGTTACCTTCAGGGCCAAGTGCGGCTGGCAGGATTTGTTGACTTTGAAAAACATTTAATGAACAGGAAATGGATGCACAAATGAGGATATTGATATCAGATACACGTGTACAACAGCATGAGTTGTAACACCGTTTTGAAATCATATTACACAGCATGTTGGATCATTGAGAGATATCTGTGGACCTGTACAAATAGAATAGAATAGTTGGTTCCAGGTGGTCGGAAGACTAGAAAAGCACTGTACAATTACGGGTCTATTTTCATTTATTTAAAGAATACAGAAACTAAACTAACCATAGTCAGCAATGAGTTAGTTTCAGACATTTCCACACATGATGACACCACTGAGCTGAACAGCAGCTGTCAGCCAGGGACGAGCCGGTCACCGCTCAGGTGGAAAGTCTCAGCCGGGCTCAGGTGTGGCTCATCAGCTGACAATCAACGACCGCGCACCCCCCTAGTGGAAAGGAGGGGTCATAACACTACGGAAACTGACAATAACCATTGTTACCAACTGGTTCAATGCTCTCCTGCGTCATACGGAGGGAGCTCTGTTATGTCAGATTCTTATGGCTGTTTTACTGAAGAAACATTTGACTGAAGACCAAACCCCAATGACCCGATAGGTCAAGGTCATAGAGTATTTGACCTACAGCTGCCATAGACAGGGTGCAGGCTATATAGAGACATTTTAAAATAGAATACAAACTTGAAGACACTCGGAGAGCGCGGGCCTCCTCCGAGGCCGGCCTGCTCATAAATGTCCTTGGCCCCGGCTGCATCCTTTCACCAGCTTCATGACAATAGTGCCGGGAGTTTTTTTCATGCACTGATGACGAAACACAAACATAACCACTCTGGTGGAGTTAACAATGCCCCATTAACAGAAGGATGATTCATAACATGGACAAGAAGTAACAGACTCCCATTTTTATTGGACACTAATGTGGACACAAACGTCGCTGATGGAGACCCGACACTTTCCAGATGAAACCCCTTTTAAAATAATCCCCTTTTATTGTGAGTAATTTACCAGAAAGGAAACATTCATCCACAGTTTTACAGTCACTCCTTTGACCACACGATACATCCCATCAGTCCGGTCACATTGAACTGTCAACACACAGGCGTGGACACCGTAGATCCAATCACATAAGTCACATTGGAAAGACAAGTGTAACCACAGTCGGTGCTCTCTCTCTCTCTCTCTCTCTCTCTCTCTGTCTCTCTCTCTCTCTCTCTCTCTCTCTCTCTCTCTCTCTCTCTCTCATCGTGTCAGTGTGCAATAAGTCACCTCAGCACCTCTTTATGCATTTTGCAGCTCCAAGTTTCACACTGTGACGAGCTCCGGTTGTTATTGGTTAAAAAGATGGCGGTGTTGGGGATGGAGGGAGGAGGGGCTTGGCGGGGGGGTGAAGCGGGGGGGGCTCCTCCACCATAAATCAAGTGTGTCAAATTACAAGATTGTATTACATGATTAGCATCTCCATAATGAGAGGAGTTCATTATCCTGCTTTATTAGCTGCGATTGGGCTTTCCGGCGCATTTTTGTTTATTAAGGTGGAGGATTTTTTTTCTCCATCTGCATCTCGAGGGTGCGCGCGTGTGTGTGTTTTGTGATTCTTGGTTGTTTATTCGCTGAGGAAAATGTGTTTTTAATGCAGGAAAAACAAGTCGTGTGAATACGTGCACGGCATATACATGCACCCGTGAGTGCATTCAAAGACACTTGAACATGTGGGCGGGCACTCGTGTGGTTGAAACGCGTTGCATGTCCCCCCCCCACCCTCCACCCCCTTCAGCGAAGCATCTGCTCGGTTCGGAGTGTGTACTCACCTGACCGGCATGCCAGCTCAGTCCGCTGTCACTAAACCCGTTTAGTCCGTATGGCTCTGCCACTTCTCCTCGCCGTCGCCTGCAGCGTGTGTGCGTTTGGCTTTCCTGGTGCCTGACAACGCTTTGAAATCAGGGTCAGCCTCACCAACATCTCCACTGGGATCACTTACTGCTCACTCTTCAGCAAATATTTCACATCTGTTTGCTGCGTATACATGCTCTACCGTGTTGACTTTAAACAGACTTTTGTAAGAATTGTTTTTAGATCGCATGTTGCGTGCGGTGTACTCATCAACACCTCCTGGGAGTAACCCCTTCCACTCTTTGTGGGCGTCGGCATCCTTGGCCAACTTGGCCGTCTTTCAGAGGTTCGGATTTCCAGCTGGAGTGACGGTAAAGTGTGAAAGCAACAAACCGAGGGAACTCTGAGTACTATGGAAGCCCATTTCGCCACGAAAAAAAGGTCATAATTATGACCGAAAAAAAGGAAAAAACAGTACGACAAAAAAAGAAAAGTCATGACCAAAAAAAAGTATAATTATGACAACAAAAAAAGTCGACAAAAAAAAATCTCGTACCCGCACCTGTAAAAAAAAACAGTGATCAGAGCAGGAAGACACGCCTACCTTCAATAAGACACGCCCACCTTTAATAAGACATGCCACGTGTAATAACACACGCCCACCTTCAATAAGACACGCCCACCTTCAATAAGACACGCCCACCTCCAATAAGACACGCCCACCTTTGATAAGACACGCCCACCTTTAATAAGACATGCCACCTTCAATAAGACATGCCACGTTTAATAATACACGCCCACCTTTAATAAGACACGCCCACCTTCAATAAGACACGCCCACCTTTAATAAGACACGCCACCTTCAATAAGACACGCCCACCTTTGATAAGACACGCCCACCTTTAATAAGACATGCCCACCTTTAATAAGACATGCCCACCTTTAATAAGACATGCCCACCTTTAATAAGACACGCCCACCTTCAATAAGACACGCCCACCTTTAATAAGACATGCCCACCTTTAATAAGACACGCCCACCTTTGATAAGACACGCCCACCTTTAATAAGACATGCCCACCTTGTCCCCCCCCAGATTCAGAAACTTCTCTTCCTTCTGGTGCCTTTTTGAAAAGGTTATCTTGAATACCTTCAATAACCCTAACCCACCTTCAATAACTTCTGAGAGCAGCATGAAGCTACACAAAGACCCACGCAACTCAGACAAAAGCAACACAATGAAAACAACGTAACGACAATCACTCGGGTGAAAATCACCCGACGTTAGAGTTCTAGGGTTAAGGAACTGAAAACACTGTTAAGGTGTGACATTTGTAGGACAAAAACACACACAACTCCTTCGTCCTCCTCTCACCTTAAGATATATTTATAGATGTGTTCTGCGTACTCGGGTCGCTCAACAGTTTTGGACTTGCATGAAATGTGTGACTGGAAAACCGAGGCCCTCGTGGATCCAATGAGCCTCAAGGGCTTTCAGAGGATGTGTGGCTTTCCTCCGTGTGCTGACAATAAGGGGTTTCTGAGCAGTTTACAGAACAGAAGTGATTGCCATCTAATCGCAGGAAAGTGCAGTTCTTGCAGAAATAATGTCAGAAAGTGTTCACAACGTGGTCTGGGAAGGTTTTGCTGTCTTAATGTGGTAATATGGGGAGATTTGGGGTGAAAAAGCAATGAAGGGATGTGATGGGTGAAACCTCCACTTGCCGGTTTTGTGCGTTAATAAAAATCCTACTTGTGATGCTGGCTGCTCTGAAAATATCCAGGAATAGTCCAGTAAATCCATGTTGTATCTCACTGGGTTTACAAAACCACAGAAAACAACATGTGTGCGTTTATTTTACTCTCATCCGCGTCTCTTATTGTTATATAAGAGCTGACAACCCACATTGTGTTTTTTACTCGCAACCACAGCACCGTGGTTATAAGATGATGGAGGAAGAAGAAAAAAAAGAAAAGTTTCATATTTACTTCCTCGACACGGAAGCGCAGTGCCACAAACACACCGACTCTCTGAGTGCTCCTTGGCCCTTTTCACCCCTTTGGTTTCCGTCTCTCTCTCGGCCTGTCAACATATCGTAAGAGTAGGACGAGGATGTGAAGTGGTAAGTGGCAAGGCATGACCCTTCCTTCCCCTCACACACACACACACACACACACACACACACACACACACACACAGACAAATGCACACAGCGGCTGCTTGTATCTTGGCCGACCTCTCCCAGTGGTATTGAGGTGCTATCTCTCTCTCTAACCTGTCAAGGTTGTCAGGTTGTGATGGATGGCCAACAGATCGGGTGGAGGGAGGGGCAGCAGGAGCAGCAGGACATAAACAATGCTTCCCTCTGCAGCCTGCCCTTGCTCTTGTCTCAGCCTCGGCACGCACACGGATGCTCGCGACGGTGGAACGCTCACCGATGGGCCTTTCTTTGAAAACTACACGGATATTGACCTTATCCATCTCTTTTAGAGGAAAAAACAACGTGATGCCAAACGCTTACATGTCTTTAAGCATTTATTAACCCGTTGAAAACCGTGGAACCAATTTTGTCTCCAGACCTCTTTTTCCCTGTGTTTGAGTCGTCGTAGGAACCCCAGATTGATTCCAGTACTTGTGTTTATTGTATGTATTTGTTCAGCAAAGTCTTGGGAAAAATGTATATTTGCAAAAAAATCACAAATAAAAGACATTTTGATGGTAACTATGAACATCCAGCATGATGTGAGCAAGATTCCCCAAAAATGCCTCATGGAGCGTCAATAAGACACTTTTTTGGAAAGATTTGGACCTAAATAATCGGAATCTGCAACAAAAATCACAATTAAACAAAGCCTTGGCCTGTTAGGAAGGAGTTTCAGTCAAAAAACTGTGTCGTTCGGTTCAAAAATGGAAAAATTGCGCATTTTATGCTAAAAGATTGTCTGAATGGGGCTTGCTGGGACTTAAAATTGGAGTGGGATGATTTTGGCGCACAGTTTCCAAAAGGCTAGCTTCGAATATTTCACTTAAATGGATGGAGCTCTTCACCACAGATGGTTCAGAGGTCTGATCCAGACACATTAGTTATAGTTTTACACAAATACAATTATTATCGCAATGTCCTTTTCCCCCTCCACCCTCTGCTTCTTCCCATCATGCACCGGGCCTCGGCTGCATGTTTGGTAGCTGCTTGGCCGTGAGAGGCGTGAGATTGAGGGACAGGATGTGAAATAATAGCATCCATTCTGTTCTTGTTCCACTTCGATGGCGCCGGTCCGTCCAGGTCAAGATGAAGTGAACCTGCAGAGTTCAGCACGAGTTACATTTGAGAAGAACACCACGACACAGTTCCACCACATCCTCCCGCAGCTTTTGCTCGGTCTGCGTTCGTACGATTGTTCTGACATCGTAATTTCTGATCCTCAAATTGAGTCATCAGCACCGGTCTTGGACATGTATCAGTTTTTGATATCTTTATGATGACGGTAAATCTGATTCCACATGCTTCTTAGACGCCGCTGTGTCTCCATAAAAGTACATTGGTGAACTCTGGGTGAGCATCGAGCATCGTCTCATGGGCGTGAGCTCGTCCCGGAGGACATGCTGTTGCGGAAAAGTTACGTTTTGAGTCACTGGGTCGGAGGCAGAAGAGTTGAGAATTGTAATTTGAGCTTTCTAATGAGCAGAGAACAAAGTCTCAGGAACACGAGTCGTAAAGAGTGATTCTTTATTTGCTTGCAAGCAGAGAGCAGTTTACACGGGTACGTATCACAGTGACAGTGGAAAGGACTCACACGGACTTGTGTCCGTTCTTAAGTATTTAAATGTTTCTTTAAATGTCTCACAAAGGTCAAGAGAACCAATAAAAACGAGCCGCACCCTTAAAGGAGGGCCAACGCTTCTTTTAATCACCCAACCAAGTCTTATGTTGTTCAATTTATCAGCAGGTGCAAACTTATCTATCCACCCACGTTCTGTATCTAGGTTTTGAAGAGAATAACAGCAATATTTCTGGATTGATGGTGGGCACAGTTTGGACTTCCACTGAGCCTCTCCAACCTTGAACTTGTGGCAGGATATAATTTACTTTTACAATCTTTGAAATGTAACCGTGTGATCGTGGGGAAGCATTGGATGCAGATGTGGCAATTCACGGTCGCCTCGGCGCAAACGGATGGACGAACCGAGCCATTCCATCACGGCCTCGCTCCACAACACACACACACACACACACACACACACCAAGGCCCCGGTACGCGATTACAATAAAGGGTCGGAGGTACGGCGGTTGAGGCGATGAGCACATGCCCCGGTGCAAGGAGAGGGCAGCGGACGCACGGTGACCGGGACCGATCATCCTGGTTGATACTGTCTGTCTGACTCAGGGTTAACGGGGTAGATTTGAAGCTAATGAAATATTCACAGTTTCGCAAATGGCTGTTTTAGGTGGGGAAGTGAGGCCACTTCAGCCGTCACAGCTCCCGCTCGCTGCAACATCACAGGAACTGTGAGAGCAGCTGGAGAAGGATTAGTTCTTCAGTTTACCTGAGATATGTAAAAACCTGAAAACAACCGAGAAAAACACCCGTCCGCCCTCAGAGCAGCCTGTAGCTCGAGAGCGTTCAAGGTCACATGCCGGGTATTGCATGAGGACCCAATTCAGCCTGCCGGGAAAAAGGGCGCCGGCCTCGCTCGGATTGTTTTTTTCTGTGGACGTAATTAACTGCGAATAGAGATTAGGATTATTTCATTTAGGTAATCTGGCCCAGGAGTCCCCCCAGCCAGCAGTGTTGGGAAGAGATAGAGGAGGATAAATTGGTAATGTCTTATAATGAGCAGCTACAACGGGCGCGCTTTGGCCCCAACCAGACAAACAAGCACGCCGTCGCCCCATTGCCTCCTCCATCCATTGTGTCAGCGCCCAGAATGGGAAATCATTTTTCCATTTATTTTTTAATCATTTTCTCAATTTCCCACCCAACCCCCTCTCCCCACCTCCCCCCTCCCCCCCCCCCCTTCCCAACCGTTTCGTGCCGAAAGTAATTTAATCTGCGGGCCACTTCAAAAGACACATTTTGATGCACATGCTCACGTCTTGCCAAATGACACGCAATGCATGTCTGGAGACTCACACACACACACACACACGCATGCACACTTCGCTCATTTCCGTGAGGTTACTGTGTCATTTTGGGGGATGTGTTTTGTTAAGCTACCTTCTCATTCATTACGGCATCTTACTTAGTGAAGGCAGTCAGTGATGTGATGAGACAAACGAGCTGGGGGCAGAAAAAAAAATGAAGAAAAAACAACTTTTTTTATTTGTCACATATCTGGGAATCATCATCATCTCGAAAAATGAAATTCCACCTCCACGTTGGCACAGATGGTGTCGCTCCCCTAAAAAACAGTTAGAATCAAAGCACGCTGGTAAAAATAAATCAAAATAAAAGTATTTTGCATCGAGCCTCGCAGACTGAGTTGATTTTCTTGAATCCAGCTTTGCAGCGCACACAGGCTTAGCAGTTTGCCTGCATTCAAAGCACAGCGGCAAATCCCATCCAAGAAGTATGTTTTCTCTCCCCAGCAATCACGGAGAGTGGAGCGTCGGCTCCGCTTGCACACCAAACACTGGTTTCCCTTTGCAATTGTACGGGGAGGGGGCTGTGAAGATTTTTGTTTACCGCCATTTGTACCGATGCTAACGCTACAGAAAGCCCAATAACAACAATAAGCAGTGCCCCCTGTGATTTTCTAAATGTATCTATCGAGCAGACTTCCACAGGCTTAATAATTTCTGCTGACAAATAATAAAGGAGAGGTGGCGGATTGTAGGAGCTGGCCCATAAATATTTAAGTACAGGGGGATTATTACAGAGTCAGTTTTCATACGGAGCCTCGGCTCTGATTCCAGTGGCTTGGAGGGATCGTGAATGTGTGTGGTGGGCGCGCTACGTACATATTGCCAACTTATTTGTGATGATCATTTTGTTTATTCTTCTCTTTTTTTTTTATGATCTTCGCAAGACATCTTGCGGACTTCGCCGTCTGCGATGAGGTTTATGTGTTTTCCAGCCGGCTCTTTTAGTCGTAAAAGAAATCCCGTCGACAACGTTGACCCCCGAAGAGCATCAATAGGATGCCTGTTTTGTTTTCACATCTGCTTTTTCATCACAACAATAATTTACCGCCCTGAGGTGATGCCCGAGAGAGCAATTTAGATTTGAATTTAAAGAGAATGAGACTGTAGCGCCGGCAGATTGAGAGCCAGAGAGAGAGCATGAAGAGTGTGTGAGGTTCTTTTCTTATACGAGGAATCCCAGCGTTCCCTCTGCAGTCTCCTTTCTCATTCAGCCCGCTGACCCTCAGCCACTCCCCGGTGGAGCAGACCAGCTCTCGCCTTCCTCTTGGCTTCTATTGGTTGGTGGATGAGGAAAAATGACTGTGACATTAGCCATCGATTCCACATTAATGCTTCGAGCTCCAACACTGCCCCAGACACATTGATTTCTATTTTGGTTGTCACTGGAGAGCACAGAAAAAAAGTGAGGACAGCTCGGCTTTGAAAAATGGATGGGCTGTCCTTTTTTAAATGGCTACCTGCTCACAACTCGTTGTTCTCACCAGGGCCGGGTGCATCCCGCACGGCCGGACTTTTATGCAAGCGAGCAAGTGCGGAGCGATGATTGCTTTCCCTCCCGCTCAGCCTCAGGTGCGATTCCTCCTCGGCATGCGTCTCCACACTGACCAACATGCGTGGTTGCAAAGCTATACGTCAGGAATCATCCTCTCAAATGGGTTGTAAATGTCCAAAGGTGTGGCTGTTGCTCCTGGCCAAGATGTCTACCACCTCCCATTATAAAGAGCATGATGAGAGTTTATTGTTGGTGTATTATTCAAAAAAGAAATGCTTCCCTCTGTGAGACATGACACAGACTCGGTTTCAGAGAAATCAGATTTTAAACAACACACTTTTAGGGGCCGATTGCACCATACGCGACTCTCAAAAACGCGTCGCTAGCTAAACCGTTGTTTTCCTCTGGTACGGCCTTTTAAACGCTGCGCAAGGCGCGGAGTCGCACAGCTCATCGAGCCAATCAGATCAAGCAAGAGGCGGGGCTTCATTACTTCCTGTTTTCCTGTGGCGTGAACAGCGGGGAATTCAAAAGAAAATGGCTTCCCTCCGACGAAGCGCTAATGTTAGCGGTATTTAAATACGAAGAGCTTTACAATTCTAGATGGAAACACGACTCTGCTGCTCAGAAGACGCTCCAGCTGACTCCTGCTCAGCCCAAAGTACAACTGAAAGCTCTCGTCATCCAGACACAATTCGAGGAATAGATGCTGGACATCTGCTTGAATCCATTTAGTAAATTAAGTTGTATCGCCCTGTTGCGCGCGCAGCAAGTCGAGGCGTTTTTGAAGCGGCTGCGCTTTCAAAAGTAGCGTCTGGTGTGATCAGCCCCTTGGCGGGTCATATTCCAGCCGTGAAAAGCTTCTTTTTTTTTGCGTATATGTTGACACAATTAGCCGATGCCATACAATCGAGTTGTGTAGCTGCTGCGTGTAGTGTCAGGGTCTTTGTTCAGCATCTGGCTGCCGCTGTACAGGGGAGGCCTGCACGCGGGATAATGGGGAGCTGATGGCAGGTGGCAATTTGTGTTGGGCGCCTGAAAGCCTTTTTTATTTCTCTCTCCGATGGCCGGCGGAAGCACAACCGTCATGCCAGGGCGGACACACGAGAACGCCAGAGCGGTGGCGTGCGGCTCTGCCAGCCGGTCACATGGTCAGCTCGTTGGTCGGCGAGCTGGTGATTTGGCAGAGTCTAAACACAGCGGGGCGCAAAGTCAAGAGTGTAACTAGCTAATTACATTTTCTATGCTTCCTTCAATTATCTGCTTTACAACATTTCGGTGTAATGTTTTGGGATGTCACCTAGTAGTGGACCGAGTGTAGCTCAATGACGCTGATGAGAGAGAACGTGTGTTACATTTTGATTCGTTCACTAAAACAGGTGTGCATAGTAAAAGATCAGGTAGAGGAATGTGTCTTTGCGTGTCTGATATCAGGGCATTTGTATAATCCGATACACACACAGTGGTAATACTCATCCACCTTGAGGTGAAGCCCTCTGAGGCTGTTTTTCAGCCTCAGGAACTGGGCTCCATGGTTCGGTGTCCAGGTGAAGAGGGAGGCATCGATGCCAGGATCGGCCTCTCAAAGTACTAAAAGTCGTTTGTGCCGGCTGCAGTGGAGTGTTTTCGGCACTGGCCCCGTGGAGGCGGTCTCAAAGCGCATGGGGCCAGGTGCTCGGGCCAGTGACCGGTCGATGATGTCAGTTAGCGCCTCGGCCGGCTGCCCCCGGGGGGCTCACATCCAGGGATCCCATCGGGGGGCCGCCGGCCTTTTATGTCGGGGCGGTCAGAGGTGTTCTTGAATTGCACCTCAATCTGTAACTTGTTTCCGTGGACGCCAACGCGCCCTTTCAGCTCCTCAGCTCCTCCTCAGCTCCTGCTTCAGCTGTCAGCTGTCTGGTTGTTAGCTCACCGCTGCATGTTGCTTCAGTTTTATATCCAAATGGACTTACACTTGGCAGCACTGGAAGTCCGAGTAACCATCTTCCAGCAGCATCGTTTACAGATCGGGTCTCTTTATTTTCGACATGAATATTTATACAAACCGTTTAGCCGGCTGTAAAGCACATTATTCGGCGGTGGAAATGCAGCGCGCATAAATGAGCTGATCGCTATACGTGCATCAGATTTTGATGCCGCTGTGGCGGCAACAGCCGCGGCCGGAGAGCTCGTGTGGCTGTTCGGAAAAGAAATATGGCAGGAAATTCATCAGATTTTGCAGAAACAAGCTGAACTGATGCAATTTTGATGGGTCAAAGGTCAAGGTGACTGTGATATCCGGGGAACGCCTTCAGCTAACGTCTACACAAGAATCCTCATGCTATTTATGACAATTTCACACAGTCATCTCACAGGATGAAAGAATGACGTGGTGTCTTTTTGGACAAACATGGATTCAACCTGCTTCTTTGGCTGGTTAACAGAGGCAGCAGTAATTCTAGATCTGTATGGAGCCACAATCATAGATAATTGGCTCTACTTGAAGTCGCTGTGACATATTAAGTGTACACATCCCATCATTTCCATACATACTGACAGGTTAAAATGGTGTAAACCATTTACTTTGGAGTAAATAATCATGTTTCTTCTCCACTTGCGGGGCTTTTGTTTCTAAAATGAATGCTACTGTACGTCTTGAAAGCGGTGGGAAAATGCAAGCTTTTGCCCGGCTGTCAGTGTGTAAAAATTACAGTTTTGAAGCCCCGGGCCAGAGGTGACATTGTGCATTCAGGCTTGTGTGTGAGTGTGTGTGCGCGTCTAAGGGAGAGTGTGGGCAGAATTTAGAGATTGATGACTAAAGCTTGCTCACAAAGCCTCCCTCGGTCATCCTTGGGTCATTCCTCTTCCTAAAGCTGCCCTGCCAGTCGACCATGTCAAGACCGCTGAGTGTCAGATGTTAGTTGAGCACTTAGGACTGACATGTACATGCGTGTCGTCCTTTTTTACGAGAAAGGGAATAACACAACCTAGAAGACACATTGTGACGGTTTACGCAGTGAACTGTCTCCAATAATAATATAATATTAATTACTTGGTCCAAAAGCAGTTTTGAATAATCTGCCCGAGTCATTTTGAAAGCTTTAACGGGATGGTTTGGGTCCTTTGATGTGGGCTCGTGTGAGCTACGTATCCACAGTAGGTGTATGATCACCAACAGATGAAACAGACAGGCGTAACTGCGCGGGAGCACGTCTCCATCCGAGGCAGTGCGTTGCTTCGCTCCAGCGCTGGAAACACTTCCCCTCACCCTGCTCTTCAGTCCCCTGACTCACGATGCTTTCTGAAGCATTCTCCGATCTGCTGCGTTACATTTTGAGTGCAAATTGTAGCTGCGTATTTGCGATCTCTGCGTCGCCATCATTACTCTCTGATTTACGGCGCATACTGGGACATTATGTGCAATAAAGGGGACATTACTTGTAATGTTACGGACATAATCTAGAACATCGCAAATGAATCAGACGCACCGAGATGTACTCGACGCGTCATACATAGCTAAACATAGCCGTGGCTCACGCGTACCCTCCGATAATCAGTTCCACCCTCTCTTATCTCGTCAGCGCACGCTTCCCCTGCTGAGCATATTGTAAGTGTCCAGCGTGTGACAAAGAAGAAACTTAATCCCTCCATCTTCCTCCAGTCATTGTCAGACAGTTGTCTCCATCCCCCCGAACGTCCTGCGGTTTTCTTTTCTTCACTGAGAGCTCACTGGCTGTGATTTTTTTCTACTTTTTCATCTGAGTGATGAAACAGGTGTCTGATTTTTACACAGGATTTCGTTCTCACAAAGGTTTTTATTCGCCTTCGGGGTCGACACGGCACACGCAGGACGATACACACACACACAACACACACACAACACACAGTCCGTATCATGTTATCAGACTGTAGCGCTCGTGTGATGCTCACACACACATATTCTCACACGTGCACACAGACGCATGGTGTGATCGGTTGTCCCTGTTGGTTACGTTGGACATGTGGCAGCTACGTTGGCCTGTGAGGAACAAAAGACACTTCAGAGCTTTCAGAAACATGGTGCCTGAGAGTGTTTGTACGTCTCCCATCTCAATCCGCATCGCTTCTGTCCAGCGGCTCTTCCTTTCATCCCCAACTCTTCTCCGTTACTCTCACTTCCTTTGAAACATCTGCGTCTCACAGCACATGTGGTTGCATCGCGGGGCTGGATGTGATCAGGTGAATCCATGCACTGGAGAACGTATGGCTCTGGTGCTTTTAAGCTCGACAGAAGAGAAGTGTGTGCTCAGTACGCTCATTGGATGGTGTGTAAAGAAATGGACGAGTGTGTGCGTGTGTGTGTGTGTGTGTGCAAAGAGAAAGGAATGCGTGGGAGGAGAGAAAGTGTCACTCAGGGAAATGCTCTGTATATTCACCAAAGAGGGGGAGAGATGTTGGAGAGGATGCAGAAAGAGATATAGAGCAAGAGGGATGGCGATTTCGGTGATGATGATGACGCATCACCGGCACAGTTGCTAAAGAGAGAAAGAGAGAGAAATGGACGAGGGGGAAAGGGAAGGAAGAGAGCAAATGTCCACACAATTACTGTGGCTGCCACAAAGAGGCTCATCAAATGGCACTTGGCACAGCGGGCCTCTGCTCCATGCAGCTGGTGGAGGAGGGAGAGAATGGGCTCTGACAGCAGGGAGAAATGATGAGGGGGTGAGGAGGAAGGAAGGAGAGGTTGCAGGGATGCATGGGAAATCTTGTGTACAGGGCGAGGGGGGGGGGGGTTGGAGGGAGATTCGATGTGCCATGGAGAGTGAGTGGGAGGGTGTGTGGGCGTTGGAGATGGCCACGGGACACGTCTCCTCTCTTTGATGGACTACAGTAGATGTAGTGTGTGTGTGTGTGTGTGTGTGTGTGTGTGTGTGTGTGTGTGTGTGTGTGTGTGTGTTTCCGAAATACTGCATTTGTAAAAACTATAAAACTGTAAAAAAAAAAAACACACCAAATGCTTTGTGAAAGTTTTGCATTAATATTCCCGGCTGTTGACGTACAGCCGCTCTGGCGCCTCACTCTACATTTCCCCGTCGGCGACCGAGTGCGTGCTGGTGCAGTGTTGGCGCTGCAGAGGCTTGGCGAGTGTGTGTGTGTGTGTGTGTGTGTGTGTGTGTGTGTGTTTATCTGCGTGGCGGAGTCAATCACGAGATCGGAGTCTACCAGAATGATGAGGACGCCCAGCAATCAAAGCAGGAGGAGAGTCTTCGCTGGCTCTCGGCAGCGATGAGATGGCCAGTCAATGCAAATTCAAATAACTCTTTAATTATTCGTGTCTGAGCGCTTTTTGATATTTTTTTGCTGATAGAGAGAGAGAGAGAGAGAGAGAGAGAGAGAGAGAGAGAGAGAGAGAGAGAGAGAGAGAGAGAGAGAGAGAGAGAGAGAGAGAGAGAGAGAGAGGCAGTGGAAGGCATGCTGGAAAAGAGGAGAGGGGTGTAACTGTGATGGAAATGTCTCCTCTGTAATATTGATGCTAAGAATTTTGTTTTAGGGGGAACTTTTTTGGCAGTACTGAGGGAAAAGAGACGGTTAACATCTTTCTCATTCTCTCTCTCTCTCTCTCTCTCTCTCTCTCTCTCTCTCTCTCTCTCTCTCTCTCTCTCTCTCTCTCTCTCTCACTGCATCTCATCTTCACTCTGGTATGAACTCTCTTTTCCGCTGTTCATCTTTCACTCTTCATCCCCCCTTACCCTCCTCCCCCTCGTTCTGGGGAATACCTCACATTGTGGCTCCGCCTCTTCTCCTCCCTCCTCTTCCTCGGTGTGTGTTTGGATCGTCACACTCTGCACAGAACGATACCATCCGACCACATCTCACAAGATATGTGCCTCTTGAGAAGTTTAAAAGCAGTTCAGCTCATGTTACTCCACATCCTCTTGCCATTGCATTTTCTCAAACGCTAGCATCGTTTAGTTTTTTTAATACCACTAAAATGAATGCAGGGTATCTTTTGTACTTCTGTTAAAGACCGTCTTCGTGCGTCGTCCCCCACAAATACCAATAATGAATATGCCAATAAAATCGGTTTCCCCCCTTTATCTTTCACTAAGAAAAATGAACAAGCAAAGTGAACGATCCTCACGCGCTCCATTCTCCATGTGAATAGATGAGCGCGTTAGCATGCTGTGAAGCAGCAGATGCTAACTTCCCTGAGTGGGAAGTGTCTAACCAACACTGCCAGCCTCGTCTCTTGTCGAGGTGTGTTTGTTTCCACATTAGGCCACATATTAGGCGTTTTCAGACGTTATACAAAACAGACATTTGACCAGCTTGGCGCTGACGGACAGAAGGACACATTCATTTACAGAGAAGAAGAAGAATCTCTCGCTGGAGGACTGTGGACTCTCACCCTGCCTGTGAGACACGCGCGATGGAAAGCAGGTCTGCACAGCTCGCTGTAGGCTCGCGTGTTAGCTTGTCTGTTAGCCGCGTGTTAGCTTGCGTGTTAGCTGCGATCACAGCTGGCCTACACCACGGACGGCCTCTGCATTTGACCCACCATTTCTTACTTCCACAGGCTGTACATTCTTTATAGAATAGTACTGAAAGGTTTGGTCAACTGAACAATGAGTCGATCGACTGAAAAATAACTGGCAACTATTTTAACAATCAAGCATCGTTAAAGTTATTTCCCATGCAAAAATGTAGGAAATTTCTTTATTCAGCCTTCCAGTTTGTGTCAAATCGACTGAATCTTTGAACTGACATAAGACATTTAAACTCGGATCAACGCTGTTCATTACTTTCTGAGGTTTTAGAGACCGAACAATGAAGTGATTAATGGAGGAAATAATTGCCCGATCAGTCGGTAATGAAAATGATTGCCAGTTGCAGTCCTATTATACAATCCTTAAGTGTATCAATGGCCCTTCAGGCCCTCATCTAAGTCTTGTAAGAGGTAAGTTTAACAGTGACTCCAATGATATTGTCTGGTTTTTGGCCCCAGCAGACATGCTGTGGTCACACTGGGAAATAACCATTAAAGATCTCTGGCATTAGCGACCTCACTTCTACCCGAGTGTCCCTGAGCAGGTGGAGTAATGAACCTCGTTTGCCACAGTCGTGCCGGCATAAATCTTGGTGTTTTTCCACCATTTCCTGGGCTGTTCAGTTTTTGTTCTGATTTATGTGAAAGTTAAATTCATTTCAGCTGTTTTTTTCTCTCTCTCTAGTAAAAAACAAAAGTATTTATAACTCACATTGTACATGGATCCCCAGAAGAATATCTGCAGGAACAGAGACAGGCATTGCATATCCAAACACAATGAAGAGGAAACTTGCATAATTCAGGCTTAATGTAGTGTGATCGTGGTAGTTTAAAAAAATTAAAAAAAGTTTACCACCCACTTCAAAATTCAGTATTTTCTGGACTCTAAATGAGCCAAACATCAACTTACAACAGAAAGGCATGTAATTTAACACCAAACAAATTGTATTGCAGTCTCCTTGAACAAAACAGCTGGACAAAACCTATTTAATTGCAGTAACAAGATAATTATAACGTCTTACTCTCAGTCCTTGCCTGCAAGCATCTTTTTCTTTCTTTCCTGAGCGGTGGCAGAGAATAATGCTACAGTGCTATCTGTGGCCAAAACACAAGTAAATCCACTTGTAAACTGAATTTAATTAAATTATTCCCTTATAGCGTGACCAGCGGCTCTCCTTTTCGGTGGGAAATATTCCTAGCTCCTTTATGGACATGCTTTGAGGTTTGTGTGGATGTGTCTGCTCCGTGGTAACAAAGATCTAGAATAGTGTAGCGCCGAGCGCCCCGACAGAATTGCTCTTGAATGACTCGTCCTTGCTCAATATATCACAGCATCAAAATCATACGGTCCATAAATAACCACGATCCATGTAATGTCATGTGTTTATCTCCGTGTTTTTCGCGGCTAACAGGCAGGAAACCACCTCCTGGACGGCCTTCAAGTGGAATAATTAACAATTCCAATATGCTATTTATACTGTCATGGCCTCAGTAGGTTCAATCAATATTTGTGAACATGAGCTACTCTCTCTCAGAGCCAGCAACCAGAAGAATAAGTCTCAAACGTGTGACACCATTAATAATAGGATTTGGAGCTGCTCCATAGACGATGCATGTGGGACTGGTTTTTATTTTTAGCTTCATTCCATTGTGGTGTTCTGAGTTGTGAAACTGAAAGTGTAACCCATACTCAGAACATTCTCCTGGGTGCTCAGTATCATCTACACCATTTTTCCCCCCCGATTTCTTTCAAATGAAAGCAGCTCGCAGCCTTTCGCTCCTAGGATCACTCGTTCTCGCTTGAAGTCGGCAGGTCGGCGACAGCCATTTTCTTCCGGCCTCCCTCCAACGCCGCTCCTCCAAAAACCATCATGATGAATACAAACTACAAACATGGTTATTGCTCGTCACAGCTGTCAAGCTAGCAGCTTGTGGACCGTCAAATCTTTTTGTAGTTGTCGTTGTCAATCTGTCCAACAGTCGTCCGTCCAACTGGAGGCGTCCAACTGCAGGGCTTTGAGTCCAGATTTAAGTTTTGACGACATTTTTGTGACGAGTTTTCAATGCAAAAGCATTTCAATGGGGAAGAAAATCCAGCACATACTTAAAAGGAAGTGTTTACTCTGAACACACAGATATCACATGAAAATGTGCTGTTTCTTCTCCGTTAACAATGGCGGAAGTTGTCACAATACACCCCGCGGCTTCAAACGTACCTTATCTCTTCAGTTCTTCATTCAAGGTTAGCAAGTTGAGCCTCGGGGAACCCTTCAGATGTCTCCGGCTTAAAGAGTGGTGACGTTGACACGGGAGTCACGACGGAGTCACGTCTCCCACATTTGACAAGGTTGTGATGAGGCAGCCATCATATTAAGGGAAGCGGCAGAACGTGCCGTGTGGTTGCGGGGGAGGGGGGAGGGGGGGGGGGGAAGTGGACTTGGGCGAGAACGCACTTCCCCCGTTTTGCGGACGTTACGCTCGGAAAGAAACTCAACAATCTCTCTGCGTAGCCAAAAGCCTGGGGAAAGACATACTGCAGCACACACACACACACACACACACACTATTACACCCACGTACACTCGCTCAGCAACTGCCCACACAAATGTGCTGAGGAAATTGGTGTGTGTGTGTGTGTGTGTGTGTGTGTGTGTGTGTGGTTTCACTGAAGCAGCAATACTCTTTCAGGCCTACAGATAGTCAGAGAGAGAGAGACGGGGAATGAGTGGGACAGATAGGGCTCGATGTCTAATTAACTTACTGCCTTCAGAGGATCTATGTGTTTTCCTTAAATCCAAGGCAAATGATGACCACTGGGGAGAGAGCGAGAGAGAGAGAGAGAGAGAGAGAAAGGGGAAGAGGCTGGAAAAGGGTACGTGCAGTGATGCAGAGAAGGTTTGCGTTGCATGTGAATCGCCACCGCGGTTCACACAGAAGCAGCTGCATGTGCACTTTAAATGGAGATCCGCCATCACACTTCTCACCGTGCATGTGTGTGTGAAACAGGTTTCTTTCTTTGGGAGGAAAACTAAAGAGAAGGAATTCAAATGCAGTCGGATGGGATCTTTTCCCCGGCTACGGTGATCCTGCGTTTCATGTCAGTTGCAGCAGCAGCCCATCAAAAAAAAAAAAAAAAAAAAAAAGCACCACTGCAAAATAAGCGACGAACACGCCGAAACACCACGATGCTCCTCCGTGAGGAGAAACCGCCGGAGCTGTTGCACGGCCGGCGATAGAGAGGAGGAATCCTCTTCATCAATTGCGGAGCGAGGAAGCCGGAGCCCAAACTGTTCTGGGGGGAGAACGCCGCATGCGAGCGCCGCACGCTATGCAAACACCTGATGGGTATTTGCTCGCATTGTAGGCACAGCGCTTCTCTGATCTGAAATTCCCTGTGATGCTGCATCTACAGGATTTCTCTCTTTTTTTTGGTTTTAGTGGAAAGGGCTGTTGACGGCTAGTATGTCTGCAACAACATAGATGAAGTGACTCTGTGTGCGAGGGGAAAAAAACAAACCCGCTAAGACACAGACGTCGGGCAGGAAGACATGGAGCTGAGGGAGCCGATGAATTAGAGTCTTTAATTAGACCAGACGTAGTGCTGTCTGCGTGTATCACACAGGCGAGGCCTGAAGGGGGGAAGTATGAAGGCAAAGTCACTTTCAAGCTCCACTAATGTAATGGGACCCCTGTGGGAGCAGGCAGGGGGTAGATGGCTTTCCTTTTTTTTATTTCTTCTTCCCGTTTTGGCTTATTTCTGTGTTTGCGCGCGAGCGGCTGTTCACGTCGCTCCGTGTCGGAAACTGTTTCAGGGTTGGGCTCAAACAGCCGAAGACCACGAGGTTAATGTGTGACTCTGTGCCGTTATCGTCCTCGGCGGCGGCGGCGGCGGCGGCGGCGAGGCAGGCAGGCGGCACAAAAACACAGCCTCCTGCTAAGCCCGGTGTCATATCAGTCTTGTGTGGCTAAGCAGGCTGTGCACTGGCTTGTGAAATTGAAATGCAGCCTTGGTTATTAGACAAACAGCCCACCACCCGCACTGCTAGTTCACTGTCAATAGCCACTGTAGCGGCAACTAACAACACAACTCATTTGTTGATTAAGAAGAGCTGCGCATGTTGCGTGTGCTTATGTGTACATGGGCGCTCATGCAAGTTTATGAGTTTGTGTTAGTGTGTGTGTGTGTGTGTGTGTGTGTGTGTGTGTGTGTGTGTGTGTTTTCACTTAGGTGGCATCACCGAGGCTACACGAGTGTGAAATATCAATCCTAAGCAGCAGTACAAATGAAAACATGACTCCTATTTAAATATTCCATTTGAATCCATTAACCTGCTGACGGAGATATACGAATATGGACGTACGTGAGTGTGTGTGTGTGTGTGTGTGTGTGTGTGTGTGTGTGTGTGTGTGTGTGTGTATGTGTGTTAGTGTTGTAACAGTGGTACGCTCCAATTAAAAGTTAAATAATATTTTTTACTTTGGGAAAATGGAGCAATCTTTACATCTCATCAATTTTCCTCTTTCATATCCAATTGAACTACATATATATATATATATATATATATATATATATATATATATATATATATATATATATATATATATAATTCAATGAGTTATAATAAAAAAGATTTAATGATAGATGGTGACAATCAGCAAATACATTACTCAGTCTTCCTCGGCTGCATACAATACACATATTTCATATTCTTCTTCATAATATCCCTCATTAATTATCATATCCCTCCGTTGTATTGTAATGTGGACATTAAACATTTATTTATTACAATGTGCAAGTCAAATTTGGACAACATAAAGTATTACAATTCTACAGATCCTGTGATGATGATAATAATAATAATAATAATAATAATAATAATAATAATAATAATGACTTTATTCACACAGCACTTTTAAAAACAGGGTTTACAAAGTGCTTTCACAGATATGCAAAGCATAAACACGACCCAAATGGCGACAAACAAAGCAAAACATCCCATAACTGAATGCAACCAAACAAAGAAGAACAGTAGAAAACAAAGAATCATATAAAATATACAAACAAAACCAGGGGAACAAAAGAACTGCATAGTATATCATAAAAAAAACATAAAAGGACGACATCACTTAAAAGCAATTCTATTTAAAAGAAGTTATTGTGACATAGTGTACAAAGACATAGTTAAACAAACGGGTGTTGGACAACACATGTAATACATGTGAGATTCCT
Organism: Clinocottus analis; assembly: GCF_023055335.1. NCBI lineage: Eukaryota > Metazoa > Chordata > Actinopteri > Perciformes > Cottidae > Clinocottus > Clinocottus analis. The sequence goes on along the minus strand of NW_027175943.1, from coordinate 12,566,371 downwards.
GTAGCTGTGTGTGTCTGTATTTGATCCTGTTTGCTTTGCGGTGCCGGGGAACACAACCAGGGGCCGGGTGTCAATCACCCGGATGGGGGCGGTCCCAGCGGGCCGGGAGCATTGCAGCCTGATCGCTGTGGTCGAACTCACTATATTGAGCCTCGCTGCAGGCCGAGCTGACAGAGCTGTGCGCTCGTGTCGACACAGACCAACACACTCTGCAACGGGCCCCGAACCAAGTGCACAGTCGGGTTGTTGGGGGAGCAGCCGTTCTCAGAGGGGAACACCTCCACGTCGACTTTACAGCTTGAGAGAGGGGAACCTCCTGCTCACGTTAGGCAGGTGAGGATGTGTCGAATGGCTGGAGAAGGATGCGTTTGTATGAAGAAAAGTGTGTTTATGTTTCTTAATACCGTGGTTTTAAATCACGCCGGTTGTCATCACATGCATTTGTGAGGTCAGAGGAGGGAGATGTGTCACCACGAGACACACACACTCAATACGTCAGAGGCAAAAGCTGTCAAAGCATCAATATGTGCAGAACGTCTCTGACGAGTAATTGATGCTTTACAAACTGTTCATTTTTTTGATTTTTTAGCAGTGTCAATGTTTTACAAATGTGTTGAGTTAAATCTTAGAATGAGTTTCAGTCTATTTCTCCAGTTATACGTCTTGAAATAACTTATATATTGAATTTCTTTGTATATGTATTTTGGAAATTGATCCTTATTATTGCACCGTATACAAAACTAAAATGTTTCTCTCTTCTATATGTGATGTAGATGTTCATGAGCCATTTGATGGAAAGCCTGCCGGCTCTCCAGTCTGAGGCAAACGTGCTATCTCCTCTTCTGTAATCTAATATCGAGAAGCAGTCATCTCAACGGCCCGCTGCTTCGTTCTCACCGCACGCCGTATGGGCTTTTTTTATGTCGCTACATTCATCACTGACAAACCTCCAGAGAGAAAGGTTAGCATTCAGCTAAAGGGCTACCAATACATCAGCTGATTAAATCCCACGTCCACTCTTGTGTTGTGTTTGTGGTCCAGTCGCTGAACCCTCCAGGTCGCTCATTTTACATCCACTTTCAGATATGAACGGAAGTATCGCTCACAGTTTTAAGATGTTTTCGTCAAGTTTGACGTAGCCGTCTGCGCACATTGTGCGTGTGTCATTTCCACTCTCTCACTGAGTCACTTTTACATTTACTGTTTCTTTTTACTCATGGGCTTCATTAGGAATCCATTGGGGTTACAGACGGGTAACAAGCTGTTGAGAAGCAAGCTGTATTTGACATAACACGCCTGTTATTTAACCCTCAATAGCTTAAAAGTTGTCATATTCACATCGCCAAATCCTCCCTTCACTGCCTTCATACCAAACTCTGCTTGTCTGTAAACAGCCATGCTTTACAGCTCCTCTGTGGGCAGTTTTTCGAAACCAGATTCAAGATGTCGAACGCCTTTAGCAGCAAGTTTCGCTCATTAAAACTCTTCTCCAGTTGGCTCGAAAGCCTTATGAGCGGTTCAACATATTGGATTAGTCACAGCCTCTCTCAACGTTGGCATTTACTCGAGTTTGACCTGAACTTTTTTTTCTAAAGCTGCCAGTCTTTCTCATGCAACTTCTTCATCGTTAATACTGTGTGACTACAGCTTTCTCACGTTGAATTGTCTGCACACCTGGAGTCTCTATTACTGCAAACACTGAAGGGTTGCCAGCCTCTTTTTTCGCCTGCCAGTGGTGGACTTCACAGATGGAGTAGTGAATAGTATCCAAGCGCTGCATGGGAGGTTCATACTACTCCTTAACGAGACATCACAGCGTTGCATGGGTCAGCTCCGACCGCCGGCATCCGTCTGGCTCTGCTCCATAGACCCTCCTTCCAGAGTTTCTTTATTTTTCAGACTGGTTTTTATGGATCTGGAGCTGTTGGACAGCAGTTGAACGTTGTGTAAGGGGTCGATCGCACCAGACGCGACTTTTCAAAAACGGCTTGACCAAAAAACGGGCGATAAAACTTCATTTACAAAATGGATTCAAGCAGACGTCGCGCTGTTGCCCTTGCTTTTTCATGGGATGAGGAGGAGGAAAAAATCTGAAAAAAGAGTTTTTGGGTTCACGATACAAAGAAAAAAGGAAAGAGTACAACGAATACCAGAATGTATTTCACTAATTGTGTCTGGATGAGGAGAGCTTTCAGTTGTACTTTGGGCTGAGCAGGAGTCAGCTGGAGCGTCTTCTGAGCAGTAGAGTCGTGTTTCCATCTAGAATTGTGAAGCTCTCCGTAATTAAATACCGCTAACATTAGCGCCTCGTCGGAGGGAAGCCATTTTCTTTTGACTTCCACGCTGTTCACACCACACGAAGAGAGGGAGGAATAAAGCCCCGCCTCTTGCTTGATCCGATTGGCTTGGTGAGATGGACGACTCCGCGCTTTGCCATCAAAAGTTGAGAGTATTTCAACTTTTAAGCGCGCCGAAAAAGCGTGACGCGCCATAAGAACACAACGGTTTTGCTAGCGATGCTTTTTGGGAGTCGCGTCTGGTGCCATCGGCCCCTATTGCTGGTTCAGTTTTTAACCGGTTGTACCAGTAAGGAAAGGGCTAACCAGTCACACAGGAACATTGTTGTGTCTTCTCTCTGGATCTCCAGGCAACGTGATGGTTCACTTTTAAACTGTGATCTGTGGGCTTCAGCTTCTATCTTTAGCGTAACCTGTTTTCTCTGCTCAGCTTGACATCCTGGATACATACTTCAAACACATATTCCAGACTGGCTGCTTTCTATCTGAAATGGCTTTTTTCTTCTTCTCTCGTTCGTACATAATTAGATCGCGGCTTCTGACTGTTGCCTCCACGGTGCTTCTGACAGCTTGACTGAGTAGCGGCGGGGGGGCGGGGACTTAGCGAAGGAGCAATTGAATTGGATGGAAGGCACGTCCACGCGCGAGGGTTTCACTTGCGAGAACTTAACCCCTTCAACGGCATCACTGGAGGGGAGGAGAAGAGTCGTCTGTGTCTTGTCTCGTAAAACGCAACAACAGCTGGTCATCCCTCTGAAGAACCCAGACTTTGTTTGTCTCAAATGTTCCTTTTTCACCAAAGTAGAGGCCAACTTAAGGGTCCTTTATACTCTGGTTTTACGCAGAGATGCAAGCACGCAAGACCCGCAAGGGCCCCTTGCATAGTCCCGTCAGCCATCTTGTGTGCGTCGCCCAAAATTTCTGACTATCCATCAAAGCTACGCGAGCCGTTCGCAGCCCGCAGGCTTGTGATTGGTCCGCTAACCACATCCTTTCTGAGTCTCGCATTTCCGATTTCATGGCATAATACCGCCATTTTTAAAAGCCACAGCAGAAACACGAACAATGGATCCCGTTGAAGAACGTTTGGCTAAAGAGGTCCAGCAAATATGAGCATTTATAAAACCCGTCTGACGGAGTATAAGGACACACAGATGGAGGTGAATTCCAACGACTTCCACGCCCTAAAGATGGCGTGGGCGAGTCGACTCTAAACGGTCGTTGCGTCATCAACTATGAAAAAGGCGGGAACCATAAACCAAAAAATGAAACTGCGTCGCCAGCAACAGTTGTAGTTGCAAGAGTGAATATCGCCCTTCAGTGGCAACACTTGTTAGCTTTAATATGACGATGGCACACGCACACACTAAACTGCTACATGAGTCTACTTTACAGCCGGCGGTGGCATTAACATATTAAGTAAAGGATTTTACGATGAATAGTTTTTCAGGCAATTTGCCAAGGATATTCTCATACAATAAAAATAACTCGCATAAAACATCAGGCACCCGTCCAAAATGAGCAGCACGTTGTTTTTCATTGTCTCTCTGCTTTATTGACAGTAATCTGTCATAAATTGTAAATTGTGTATCTTTCTCTTTTGGCAGTTCATTTACTCCATCAGGAAACTATAATCAGTTTTTTTAAGAGTGTTTCATGTTCTGCTGCAGACCATGTGCGTGTCTGTGTGCATGCGGCCCATGCAAATGGTTTGTGTCTTCCCCGAGATATTTTCACCGCAGTTCAATATCGAGTTAATGAGCCGAGTCCGACCAATGCTCACTGGAGCCGTGGGGAGAGAGAAATCCATACCTCCGTATTTCACATGGCCTCTTTCATGTTACTGTGGCGCAATCTGTGGACATTGGCCTGGTCGTGAAACAGGAGGTGTGTATCTCATCCTGGAAGTAAGTTGTTCTCTTGTTCTTCTCCAGAAGAGTGGAGCCGAGGTACATAAGTACTGCCAACAAGGCAATACTCTGAAAAGCCCCCCCCCCCCAGCCTCAATGGAATGAAGGTGGAGTGGGGATAAGTATGACTTGGTGGTGGGTGGGGTGGGGGTCAAGTTAATAGGGTCTATTATGTACTTGGCTTGTCTTGCAGTCAGCTTCCCCCGTTGGCTAAGGAGCCGGCCATTCAGGAGCACACGAGCCCATGGTTAGTGTCAGTTTACTTCACATTTTCTCCGTGTTCCCCGTTGAGCCCCGAGACCGAGCAGCCCTCCGACTCTGATAATAGTCACCTGCCAGGCCCCCGCGGGAGGAGAGAAGAGCGACGGCTGAGAGGCGGTCCACGAGCAGGAAGGCTGACGGAAGGGTGCAAATCAATCGGAAAGAGAGGCAGAAAAAGGAGGCGTGGTGTCTCATGTTGCGGTGACGTCGTGGATCGTTTCCATGAAGCGTTATCATTTAGCACCTCAAGAGACCAAACCCCTCAAGAACAAGAGTGTGTGAGACGCAGGATGGGAGGAAGCGGCCTTGTGGGAAACGTAAAGATGACGGCGACAGCGAGCCGGGGTTCACAGAGGCGGAGACGTTCTTCAGCGTCGCCACAAACAAAGGTCCTGGTCACAAAACCGAAGTTCTTCCACGTCCGGAGTCTTAATGCCTTACTCCGCCTAGTTCTTAAAGCGACACACAATATTGTCACACACAATAAAAAAGTTGTTTTGCCCTCCTATTTTAAAATCCATTCAAATCTGAATCATTATACAGTAATATAAAACATAGAGTGACTTTCTGATGCATACAATTACACATATTTCATACTATTCTTCATAATATCCCTTTAATTAAGTATCATATCCGTTTGCATTGTAATGTGCACATTAAACATGTCTTTATTCCACATGTGCAAGTCAAATTTAGACAAAATACTGTATTACAATTCTCCAGATGACATGAAGTAACTCATATAGTGTGCTGTCAAAGACAGTAGATAGACTCACCCCTCAAGAACACGAGTGTGTGAGACGGAGGACGGGAGGAACCGGTCTGGAAACGTAAAGGTCAAACCCGGCGGCGCCACCTCGCTCCTTAACACACAGCGCTGACACCGGCCGGCTCCAGACGCTCCTTGTTCTCAGTGTCGTGTCGGGGTCACGCGACCTCGACTTACAGGAACCGGGCGACCAGCGGAGAGGAGATTTCGTATGCAAATCACGCTCGACTCCACGGAACAATTTTGCTTTCCCTTTGCCACCTGCACGCTCCTCCAGCGACCTTCAAGTTCTGTCAATCAAAGCGACAGCACGGGGGATTAAATTAAAACCTACCGTGCGCTCTTAAAGTGTGACCTGCAGCTACGTTTTAAAGGTGGAGGAGGGGGGGGGGGCGAAGAATCAAATCAAGTGTCTTCATGCCAAGGGCTCTTTCAAATACATCTCCCCCGTCTGCACACTTTAGTCCTGGATTAGAATAGTCAACGGACACCTTGTAGACATAGAAAGTCAAGTGAGCGATTAGAAAGACAGATGCTAATTTCTACCGTACAGTGTGAAAGTAACTGATGTAATTAGGAAGCTTATTTAAATTCACACACATCTCCTTTTATTTTTTTATGGGATTTAATTCAGATTAGCTAATATTGAGCTAGACTTTGACAAATGCTTTAATTTCCCAACCGCACTACTCGTCAAGCAGCTCTTTATCCACCTGCCTCATGTACAGGGAATGCGGGCCTCTATCCTTCCAAATCCTGGCTTACTCCGACTCTGTAAGGCTCAAAAGGTAAAATAGTCTTCTCACACGTTAGCTCACTGGGGAAAAAAGCTCCTTTAATATCGACACGCCGGCTCTTTTGGCTGCTTCCCCGAGAACACGAAGCTCCACTGTGGACGCCGTGATGGCACTTTCACTGTGGCTCAGCTGTGGGACGAGTAGTTCAACCAAGACCTCTGGCCTCCAGTAAATTAGCTATAGGCAGAATGCAAATGACACGTCCTTCATTACAGGATTGCAATCATTTCTTGAATCGATAATCAGCAGCTCTGCAAAGAAAAGGGGGATAGAGACGAGAGGGCTGCTGGGAAGAATGATGCTCTTCTTTAGCATTGTGTCCACGGCTCTACAAGACACTGCAGAGATCCTGGACACACACACACAAACACACACACACACACACACACACACACACACACACACACACACAATAAATAGAGTCACACATAATAGGTAAGCATTAATAAAAATGTAACATTAAAACACATTATAACCGTGGGTCACACGTTATAATAACCATCATTATTTAATGGATTATTCATATTTGAACTGAAGTAAAAAGTTGTTCTACTGCAAACAATGTTTACTTATTATTAATACTTAAACCTATTAATCAATATTTCAGTGTAAAACACTATCAACTAAAGCTATACTGACTATCAATTATACACGTTTAATGATGCTTATCATACATTGTATATATAATGTAATATTATACATAATCTCCTGACAAATATGTTAATCTCCATAGCTGCTGCTCCAATGATCTTTATTTTCTGGCCCTGGTTATGACGATCACTTCTGATCATCAAGGTTATGTCACAGGATGTTGACGCTGTTCGGGGTACCACATGCAGCTGAGGCTCAAGTCAGAGCAAAACAGCCCCTTTAAGTTGATTTGAAGACTGTTTAGCTTGATATTGATCGCGCGGTTGTCGACCAAATGCAACACACTATATATAGTAAACACTTAAAGAGTGAAGAGCAGGTAATCCATCCGCTCTGGACTGAAGTCGTAAAACATCAAGTCGCTTGTGGAGTCGGTTCATAAAGGTTTAATGACCATTACCGACTTTGTTTACAGGGAGTGCTGGGGCCAAAAAATAAAAAAAAGATGACCACCTGGAGGAAAGCACCTGAAAGAAAGCATGTCGAACATTATTGCGGTTTGAGTGCCAACGATTTGTAGATTACGCCCAATGAACGCCAACGATCGCTCTCGGCTCCTGTCCGACTTCAGAACGCCACGCGTGTTGTTGTGAAGCGCGGCGGACGCTTCCGATTAGTGCGTTAGCGAGACTAAAGAAGGTACAATCCATGAGGAGTGAAACTTACAGCCGTGCGGAGGAGGGATCAGCGGTGGGTCTGCACCACACCGGGACACGCCCTGCTTCTTTAAAGTATCTGCATTACCCGGTGTGCAGTCGCAAGCGTCCGCATGTGCCCCGGAGCTACGTGCAGGACGCTAGCCGGCGTCTGTGGCGCCGGCGGGCCCGTTTGATTCATAGAGCGGCATCAAAGCGTTCATCTCCTCCGCACATTTCCCACTATCTCTCTCTCTCTCTCACATCTCACTGTTGGAATCGTTCCTCTAAAGCTGTCTCGTGCTCTCTTTGCGGGGTGGATGGCTCTCGTCGGAAGCTAATAGAGGGTGACCGTGTATGCACATGTGGGTGTGTGTGTGTGTGCGCGTGCACGGCGAGGTAATGTGATGTGTCGAGTGGATTTGCCGGCATGCGCTCATCTGGATTTTGGGATGTTCTGCACTTGCACACAAACACACACTTTTCTGATTGCACTCTCCCTTTTCTAATGCTCCTAAAAACTACCTAATTACTCCCAATATGTAATCCAATGGGCCTAAGAGCAGTGTGTTAAGGTTCATAATGCGTTGACAAATGCGCCACACAAGTTCGGATGGAGCTATTCATGCAGCTCATCTTATTAAACCTGCTCTCTCTCCGTCTGGGCTGAATCCAATTTAATAACACATGCTGCACTGCGCTTTTATTACTGTAATATCCAACCAAAGAACAGCCTAAAATGGCACTTTCGGGGACCGCATTGACAAACACAGATTGCATTTGTGTTCTCCGAGCATTATATCACCAGTTATGATGCTGTGTGTTGATTTTTTTTTGGGGGACACTTGAAATGAATATCATTAGATCATAATCCATGCTATCGCTGTAGCAGGCGAGCTAGGTAGCGCACCTGCTTACACATAATGGCGCTCATACTCGCCTCGTGGCTCTCAGGTCACGCGGCTTGGAAGGTTAGAAAGAAGTAGGTTTTCAGAAAGTTTTCCAATATTCTCCCCGGAAAGACGATCATATAGTCTAAAACTACTCGACTTCATCCCCGAAAGTAAACCGTCTGATGTCAGAAACGGCCCCGCTGCCTTCTTTTTAAATCAGGGGACAGACCCTGAAGTGTCTAAAAGTGTTTTAAACCCTGTAGTGTGAGAGCAAAGAGCACAGTGGGAGTATAGGGCTGGAGGAGTATGAGGGGGCGTGCCCGTTCACAATTTCGCTCATCAGAAGCATGCGATATACGGAGGCACGTCAGATCTGACTTTGGAGTGGAAATCGGGTGTGAAATTGCACTGATGCCCGAGTTGAAACATCATTTTTGTCTTCCGGAGAGGTTGAATGTCAACTATCGCGCAGCAGCAGGGGTTTATTGTTGAGATATGTGAGCAACGAGATGTGCTTATGGGTGCTTAAAGCCCCGTCTTTTCTAGCAAGCAGAAGCTCCCAACAACGCTATCCGTATCGGTAGAATCATTACGATCTCCCCCAGGAGGATTACGCAATCGGTCGAGAGTGTTTGAGTGAGTGAGTGACAAACACCTTTCATTGCCTGTGTTATCCCGCCATTGACTCTCTCACCACTCGTAACTGGCCTCTGCTAAGAGGGTCCGACAAGTGATGACACAGCTAACCGCTAACCGCTAACGGAAAACGATAGTTTGCACCCTTTGTATTGTCTTGGACAGTGTGTTTGGCCAACAGGACTTCCAGTACACCGTTGAGTTCATCCCTGCCACTTAGCCGCTGCTACGTGGGCGGGCAGCTTGGTTCGTTTCATTTAGTTTGTTTTGCCAGGATTGTTAAAATGTCTGACGCTGATGACGTTGCAGCTGTTTGTTTGAACGACGCCCGTGTTTTAAGACACTCCGCTAAGTGCGCCTCTCGAGCTCACTTCTTCCCGTCGCTTGTATTTGCAGGGGCACATTGTTTAAGCCACCCATCTCGCGAATGTGGCGCGTAGGAGAAGCAGTCTGAAGTGTGAGTGTCACCAAAGGGCGCTGTGGGATGTGGGCAGACGACGATAAACACTTCATTACGTCTGCTTGGTGATGAGGCAATTGTTGGTTGAATTGCGTTGTCTAGACACGGAGAGTGTCATTTCTTCACCCTTAGAAAAAACACCCAGTGCTAAAGGTCCGGCCGCACAAACGCAATGAAATGAAACACGAGAGGAGCTCAACATGTAACTAATAATAATAAAGATACTGTTATACGGGTGGCTCCATTTTAAATGAGTCATTCCTGTAATGTAGTCGGGGCCTCCTGTGAGGTTAATTGAGACCTTGACAGCACTTACGTCTCTGCCTCATGCTTGTGTTTCTTGTCCTACCTCAGGCTACAGCGGCGGCTCTTGGGCTTTATGGAGAGGTTTGAGCTGAGTGAAAAGCGGATACTGCGACTTTGTGTGTCTGTCTGTGTGTGTGTGTGTGTGTGTGTGTGTGTGTGTGTGTGTGTGTGTGAGGAAGGGGATGAGATTGAGCCATACAGTGGGTGAAGGAGGAACAACGAATATATAGCAACTCCGAGTACACATTCAATAGCTGAAGTGTTCTTGGAGACGTCTCGGCTTCTATTAGTTTATGAATCTGGGAAATCTGAGGCTTAAGTGATCCTCTTCTCTCTCCAGGGAAACTAGGAAGAGGGCTTCTCCAGTGTGTGTGTGTGTGGGGGGGGGGGGGGGGGGGGGGGGGGCAAGGAATCACAATCTCTTAACGAGCTGGATTCGTGTCAGTTTTTGGATAACACAGCAATGTATCACTGGCTAGACCAAAATCATATGGCCGTTCGTCATAAAAAATATTTTATGGAGGGGCATTGTTGGCGAGGCTGACTGTTGCAAACCCCCCCCCCCCCCCCCTCCCTTCGTGCTTTCCTGTCACTCCCTGATCCTCTCCATCTTTATCTCCTCCGCTCAGCCTCCTATTCATTAAACAGACATAAACAAAAGGACTTTTTTTTTTGCATTTGTTGTCGGCGTCTCTCCATTGCATGCGGCTCCATCTCGCTGAGCTCATGGAAGCAATCACAAGCTGTTTGTTGCTTACCGTTACACAGCCCGTACTTTGGGAGGGGGTCCAACTTAATACATAATTGAAAATGGTTGCTGTGGTCCATTTGCCACGCTTTTTGTTCTTCCTACATCAGCAACACAGGCGTCGCCAGGAGGCTGCTCCTCGGGGATGTGCTTCTCTCTCTTTTTTTGTGTGTTTTTCCTCCATGCCATTTTTCCCCTTCATCTCTTCCTCTTCCTCCTTTGATGCCTTTTTTGTTCACGATGGCAATTCACACTTCAGTTGAGGTTGCTCTGAATTTCGATTACAGACAAAATGCTCTTTTTGAGTTGCTCTCTCTATCTGGACGCCAATCGTCCTTCACTTCCTCTGATTTGCATTCACAACACGTACAATATGTTCTTTCATGAGTGCATACACAAATATGATGTTTCCATGTGTTGTCTAAAACATAATAATGCTGCTTTCTTGGCTGGGGCTTCCCTTGGAAAGGAGCTATTGTAATCTCAAAGGACCTGTAATCTCAAAGTAACCTCCCTGTCAAATTATTAGGGGTAGGAATCACCAGATGTCCCACGATACGATTTTTTTTCACGATATATTGACTATTGAAATATATCGCGATTTATGATCTTTTTTCAAACACAAATGTATCCCCAATCTAATTATGTGATAAGATAAAGTTTTCAGTCTGTTCATCTCACTTCAATCATTTGTATTGCAGCAAAATGGGATTGTCAAGCAGACAAACACTGTCATAAATGTTGCCTGTTATCCGTAACACCGGCCGCTTCCACCGCTACGAGAGAACCTGTAGCCACTTTGATTTATGCTTTTTTTTATGTCTATAATGAGAGCTGGGTCACGAATGTTGTCCTGTGCGCCGTGCGACAGCTGGGCAAGTGACAGGAAGTCCAGACGTTTTGACTTAAACGTGAACGCCGCGTTTCTCATTTCTTTCTCGGATGTCTCCATTTTTACTTTTGACCAACTTCCTACCAATCACGCTGACCCGGGGACCTCGGCTGACCTCACTAGCATCATTTAGAAGACTGAAAAATCTATGTATTTTATGATTCTATGACCAAAGAGTTTATAATTAATATATTGAAACATTGATACTCGGCGTACCTGTATCGATACAATATTGCCGCGCAAAGTATCGCGATATTATCCTGTATCGCTCCCCCTACAGTCTGTCTGCCTTTAGCTTTGTTTCCTCTTCACATGCCCTCCATGCCGCAGTTCATCCTCAACATGTTGCTCATGTAATAATAGTCAACTTTGCTCCACGTGAGCTTCAACAGGTTGATTTCTGTGGTCCTATCTCAGTACAAAGTGCACAGCTGTGTCATGGACACACGAGTGTCCATCCCCCCCTCTTGTCCTCTCACCTAAGATTGCTCCTGTGGAGAACTCGCTCGCTCATGAAATTTGGCTTTCAATCTGTCTGCCGACCATCCCGCACCCCCCTCACACTCTCCTCATCCTCTGGCCAGCCCTGGGCCTTCTCCTCGGGGGAAATGCAGCGAGGTCTTGGAGCGATCTCGTCTGTAATGAAACTTCAGGATAAACTAGATTTGATGATCCACCCATGCAGTGGGCCCGCTCGGCGGTTTGAGTTTGCCTCTTCTCTTTCCTGTTTCGGCCCCGAAACCTCATTACCCGAGGCCGGTTCTTGAATCCCCTCCCCACCAGGGAAGCGGAGGTGAGGAGGGTCAAATGAACACAGGAAGCGGGGCCTCACTTCAGATCACAGCTCATGTTGGGAAACCGGTTGATTCGTATAACCGCTGAGGGAGGACGAGTTATTTAAGAGCTGAGAGGTCTTGTTGTTATTGATGGTGGTGTGTGCATCACCACCAACGACTGCAGATTTCTACCACTAAGTAATAGCTTGAGGTAATCAGCTTACACTTATATTCATATAGTTACAATGAAGCTCTATTGATCCTGACTCAGGATGACGGAAAGGTTAACCTTTTGATCCTGATGCACCCCAAGACCTGCTGCGCCCATTATCAGACAAGGAAATGATAGAAAAAAAGGTCAAGTGACGTTTTCTACAGGATCTCTGGAACCACAACGTTGATTAACTTCATTTAAATGTTTAAAAGACTTGTGGGAAAAGTTCTGTCCGCCTTTCTGTTAATAAATACACTTTACAAAGTGGGATTTTAATCATAAACACCTCTATGTAACTCTCTGAGTCTGTATGAATCTAATAAGGTCTGATAGACTCTTATCGGTTGTATATTAGTACCTGAAAAGTACTTCAAGCCGGGCTGTTTCGTTTTCCTACTCCTTCGACTTTTCAGACTGCAATCTGGGGTCGACGATTTCTTCCCCTTTTTTTTCTTTTTTCGAACGCGTCACACGTCTTGAGGCGGGGTTTATGCAGATTGTGATACCCAGCATGCTCCAATCCGAGCATGTTCAGGCATAAAGCTGATAACGTTTCCATTTTTGAACCGTTTATTTGACTAAAATCCTTGTTAACAGGCAATTGGTTTTGTTTTATTGTGATTCTTCTTGCAGATTCCGGTTCTTTATGTCATTATCTTTCCAAAGAGGCGTGTTTCAACTCTGTAGGTTGTTGTTTCGGCCTTTCACAGTTCCAGCAAATAAGCATATAACAGCAGAAATGACGCAAGGTGATAACAAAGGAGAGCTAGGTGCAAGCTAGCTCATGCTACCTGGCTTCAGTGTCCACACTCTGTGATTGAGGCGTCACTGTTGTGAGTTGCGTTGCAGCGTTGCTTTGTGTGGTGACAGCTGCAGGTGTTCGCTCAGTTCCTGACAGATGCACACCGTGTCCTCCCCTGCTGCCGTTAGGCTGCTGTTTGACATGTGTGCATTGTACAAACTGGCTGTTTTGACTGCTAGCGTGTGAACGAAGCTCCCCGCAGTGGAAGGAGGCCATGTGCTGCAGACCGACTTGACAGGCATTAGCAAAGTTGTCAACACCTTTTTTGTTGTTGTCTTCCTTCTTTTCTGTCCTCCATTGTTCCTGTTATTCTGTCCGCTGTGTTCTCACTTCACCTCTCAGACGCTCCCATACCGCTCTTCTTTTTTGCGTGGCAGATGCGTCCCATCCTACATACCCAGGTCTTTCACGTGGCGGACTATTAGGTGCTGTTATTTTGTGTGTGAGCTGAACAGATGAGGTTTTTACCCCATGAAGTGTCTCTTAATGCAGTAGAGGTGCGGTGATGTAGCGCTCCAATCGATAACCCCCGCAAACCGGTTTCATCTTAAAATATTTGACCGATCCTTCCACAAAGATGCAGTGAACGGGGCCGAGAGTGAAAAAAATGTTTGGCTTTTAAATAGCTAGAATCTGGCTTGATACCCATTTTAATCACGGCTTACGTCAGGACATCAAATGTGTGTATTTCATTAACTCAACCTTCCCCTTTCTTCTTTCTTCTCCCTCCCAGGTAAAGAAGAGTCAGTGGCCACCTTCAAGGGCAACGAGTTCTTCTGCTACGACCTGTCGCTGACGCCCATCCAGAGCAGCACCGACGAGATCACGCTGTCCTTCCGCACGCTGCAGCGCAACGGCCTCATGCTCCACACCGGCAAATCGGCGGACTACGTCAACCTCTCGCTGAAGAGCGGCGCCGTCTGGCTGGTCATCAACCTGGGCTCGGGGGCGTTCGAGGCCCTGGTGGAGCCCGTCAACGGCAAGTTCAACGACAACGCCTGGCATGACGTGCGCGTCACCCGCAACCTGCGCCAGGTAAACACTGCCCGTGGAATCCAGGGCCGCCGCGGTCGGAGTGGCGCCTCCGTCTCTGCTGCTTTTACTCGGTTCTCCATCTTTTAGGTCTTTCGCTCTCTGCACACGGAGCACACGGCCTCACCTCCCTTCCCACCTCTTCCTGTTTGCTTTCTACTCACCTTAACAGACTTTTTTTCTTCTAGGTTGACTTTGAGCAGACGGCTGGTGCTGGTTTTTTTTTCATTTCTATCTTTCTTGGCTTTACAATTTTTTCTTCTAAAATGACCAAAGATCTATCTCACCTTCATCTCCAAAGGTCACTCAAAGGTAAAATGTGAATACACGACACAGGCCAAGTCAAAATGAGACTGTTGTCCCAATCATAATGAGATTATAGTTAATTGACAGCATAATGCACATTTCAGGTGTTACCAAGGACGCTGTTTGGTGCGGTTATAAATGAGCAAGTGAGGAAAGCGCTCTGCTCAGTATGTACGCCTGTAATGTACTCGGCTACACAAATGGAAAGCGCCCTAATTCATCAAAGGTGACGATGCACTTAAACCCTTTCTGAACAAATTACCGAACACATCTTTACAAACCTTTAATCGTAGCTAAACGGAAAACCAAAGAGCCCCCCCCCCCCCTCCCCCCTGCAGCCGGGGATGTTGAGCCCCGTCCCGTCCCCTTTGTGCTCGCTCCATCTCTTTTTGTTTTTTCAAGCTCAGTAGTAAGTATATGTAGATACAGTGCACTCTCTGGATGCACCAGGTCATTAATTGGCAGTTGCAGTTACCAGCAGTGAGATACAATCAATTTCACTTCCACTTGCCGCGCTTACTTCTTCACTTTATTTTTCGGTAATTGTAATTGGAATGAATGGCTTGCCGGGCCTATTAATGGGCATTGTAAGTGGTCTGAATGCACAAAAAAGAGAAAAGAAATTAAAAAGCCTGATTTGAATGCATTAACACAAAGATGGACTTACGTGCCTGCGCTTGCAAAAGCATCCGCAGAAAGGTGGGGGAGTTTGAACCGCCGGTAGATCCAAACTGTTGTTCTAAGAGACACTGAAGAAGGGAAACGTGAGAGCAAAGTGATTCTTAATGTGAACTAAGTGCTGTTAAATTATAGGGAGACATTTCCATGCCCACCAGGCTCTGCAATTTATGTCATATTACAATACTGCTATTATAATCCTCAGTGTGGAAATTTAGACATGGAAATAGTCCACTATTTCTGGAGTTTTATTTGCATTTGGTGTACTTTCTGTAGGATGAGGGCGAAGGATCGCACACTCACTGATACACACGGTGTGACACACACACACACTTCCACATTCTAGGTGTTAAATATGTTATGCTGTAGTGACATGTGTGACCAGCAGAGTGAGACGAGCTTAATGAGTTTGGGAAGCTAACACAGTTTTTTTTTAAATTTTATTTGCACAATTCAAACAATACAAATCACAACAGAGATAAATGAATATCACAGTGCAGGAAGAGACAAAAAGCCAACTGGGCTTATTTGTAGCCTCCACTTATATAATATATTACAATTTTACAAAATTGCAAACATAAGATAGACAACAAAAGAAAGAAAGAAAAATAGCGAGTCTGTGTAGGCATGTGTGTGCATGTGTGAATGTGTGTGTGCATGTGTGAGTGTGTGTGAGCATCATGAGCCAACCCAGCGACCGCCAACGGCCCCATAATGACCATCAGGCAAGTAAGAAACACATCTGCCCGTCTCCCCATCCAGCCACCTGTCTGTGTGCTGTCCTTAGCATGATAGCAAAATCAAAAACTCTCATTTTTATTTAGCTTTAGATCAGTACCCGCACTGCTCCTTACTATACAATATTGAAACTATAGTCTTGACACACTGCTGTCCATAATATGTCTTGTTGAAGTGGCGATAACTGAATGATGTACACATCCCATGTTGCTGTTGAAACCAGCAGGCGCATCGTCCCGTAGCGGTGCTACGCTAATCTCTCCTCAGTCGTGATATCGACATGAAAAGTCAGTGTAGTGCCTCTACTTCAGTCCACGCCTCCAGCCAGAGCTACACACACCCCCCCCCACACACACACACACACACCGCGCCGTCCAGGCGATCTCCATTAACTCGCCAGAATCCCCAGTGGATCACTGTGATTGACCTAACAGGCGGCCTCGGCGTTAAAGAGCTCTCTAGATTTGCACCGCCCCCCCCCCCCAAACCCCGCTCTCCCTCTGAGAGACGCAAGGACAGACGTATCGATGACACATCGACCATCTCTGACCCTGTGTTTACTGCCGGGGCGCGCACCCCGGCTGATCAATGAGCACTCGCATTCTTTGAGGTCTCGTAGAACACACACACACACACACACACACACACACACACACACACAGTCGCACGGCTACACACTGATTTATACAATTTAAATGAAGGTCGAGAGAATGTTTGTGTTTGCTTTCGTGCCATTTGGCAAAAAAGGGGGTGTGGCCTTCAAAAAAAAGCAAATTTAGACACAGTGACATCATAGCTCTTTCACGAGTGGGGGGGTTAGCCACGCCCTCATAATTAAGCCATGCACCTCTTTTAACAACTGATGAAATAGTTCAAATAAAAACACAAGTATGTGTTATTAATATAACATATTGAGAGGGATTTTATATGACAGGGTTGAACAAAAATCACTACAACTTAAGAATAAGCCAGATACTATCTATATTGATCATTTGGGGGCAAATTAACTTGGAATAAATTGAATAAAACCATTCCTGAGTCCTGAAGATTGATCTGGTATTTAATACTGATGCCTCTAAATGACCGACATAAGTAAACATCAGAGAGAAGATTAGCTACTTCTACATATTATATATTATTGTATACATATATATAATTAATAGGTATCATCGGAACAATGGATTTGGATTCCAACGTAATTATGCAGGTTTGTGCTTTCCGACAAAGCTAAATCCTAATTATTCACCTGAAGAACAAAAGCGTTATCCTGTGTGTTATATATCCAGGGGATGCTATGACAGTTCACACAATATAATATATGCACTGCATGTTAAGCAAGCGGGCTTTGTTGAAAGATCACACAGGGTTTATGAAACAAGAACAATATAAATAAATGTGCCCAGTGCAAATATTTCCACTTTCATGGTCACCTAACATCACATAAACGCAGAGAAGACTCCACAGAAGTCATTGCAGGGCTGCTTATTGGAATTATACTATATTTCACTTATTGTTTTGTCTTTGTTGCATGAATATATGCCACATTCATCCTTTTCTTTGTTTTAACAAACAATGTACATGCACATATTGTCCCAGCTTCCACGTTTGCTGTGGTTGAGATGCTCAAAATCCAGTTCAACGCAACATCTGACGCGCCGCGAACATAGACACAGCGAGCACATTCTTGGTTTCCACTCGTCTTCCTCTCGGAGCTAACGCCATATCTTGCTTTGCACATAGCCTGCAGTCCACGAGACGAGCGGCGGATTGCAGCTGAAGTTATCGTACGGCCCCAGTGGTCTCCAAAGTCTCATCCACTCTCTGTCTCTTCTTCTTAATGGGTCATGCATATCTATGGCTGCATCAGTAAGCACCAAAAATAAGTCGAGCCTGTGAGCTCTCGCAAGCCAGTCCCTCTCCCTCCCTCCCTCCCTCCCTCCGCTCTCTGACCCTCCCTTTCCGCTGTACGTGTATATTTGCCGTCTTTTCTCCTCAAAACCTATGAATTTGTCAGCTTTGTCCGGAATAAAATGAGGCAGACAGAATTAGGTGAGGTGATAGGGACTCTCCGCCAAGAGAGAGGAGAGAAGCAGGAGAGGAGAGGGGGGAAATGAGAAGTGGGGGGGGACATGGGCTTGCTCCACGAGCACAGATTCAGAGCTCCCCCTGGTGGCGTCTGGCAGCACTGCAGGTGCATATGTGGAAAGCGCTGTGTGTGTGTTTGGCTAATCCCTGAAGAGTACAGTTGATAGGCAGGCAAGGACACTTGCCTTGACCTCTCATCAGTGCAATGCACACACACGCACACACACACACACACACACACATGCACACCACCCGCTCTACCCCATGCGCTGTGCATATTGGTTGGCATAAGGAGCGAGGGATCCCTCCCTCACGCCCTTACTCCTTCTGCTCCCCCTGACATGATGATCTACCATCCCGGGCATCTTGTAGACGTCAGCGCTGGTGACCATCCTTGCCCTTTCTCCCCTGGGATCACACACACACACACACACATGCGCACACACACACGCACGCTGCAGTCAGAAGGGCAAAGACAGAAATGAAAACCCTCTCGCCCGGGGGTTTTGGGACATTTATACACAATCCATTGCACCAAGATTGAACACATTGTGAAAATATGTAAAATATCAAGTGTGTGTAATGACGCTGGAGTCAGCATTATGCTAGCAGTAAAAGCCCATCCATTCACAATGCATAGTTTAAAGAGCTGCTCTTCCTGCACACTGTGCTGCGAACTCAGCCAGTATTGATTTTCTGATCTTTTTTTAATCACACTCAGATATTTTTTTCCACACCCTGCTCAAGTCCTCGCCGGGCTAACTTTTAGCGCTCGCTCCATTGAGAATGCCTCAAACGGGTCTTGAAGCGACTGGCGCCTGTGTTGTTGTGTTCCTCCCCCGCTCCTGCCATGACAGTAACTCAAAGGCCATCCATCGGGTGCCAGTAGACGGAGGGCAGGCCGGGTGGAGGCTGGCGGTGTGTGTGTGTGTGTGTGTGTGTGTGGGACTTTTGATGAACGTTTGGTGGCTAATGCGTTGCCTTTTTTGAAATAGATTCAGGTTCTGACATCATCGGCAGTGAGACGGGAGCGTCCGACAGGAGCCAGCAGACTTGGTACATCCTCGGTATTCCCACAACATGAGAAGCTCAGTATCCAGAGCAACTGTTCTGTGTTTGGATCCCAACTTATAGTTATTGTTAGACGCTGATATGAAGTTACCGTTGAGGTCCAATCAGACTAGCTAACATGGTTAGCTACACCCGCTTTGTTTCCTATCGATTAAACGCTGTTGGTCGCCGATCCGTAATGAGGATCCAGAAGCAGTAAAGACAGTTTCTTTAGCCGCCATCAACAGAGGAGCCGTCCTCCACGTGCTCACACGCATGCAGAGTGACAGACTCCGCCGTAACGTAGTCACACATCTGTGAAATAATCACCTGCTATGCATGATGGGGATGTTCCCCCGCTGCTCCGTAGACCATCATCTGTCCTGTGTGATAGCATGTGTTGTCATGGTTTGGTCTGCTTGTATTTTAGCAAAGCGATGCCGCAATAACTGATGGGTCGCCATCTTTTCATTTACTGGAGAGAGAGGAAGACAGCGATCTCTATGTGATGTACGTAACGTTGGAGTAACTTTCCATGTTTGCGATCACGGCAAGATTTCGAAGGGCCTCGCGCCGCGACGGCCCCCGTCTGCACGCTTTAACATGCGCTGGCGTCCCGCAGGACGCCGCAGTCAGTCGGAGGAAACACGGCGCGCGGCGTCGGGAGGGGAAAGAGGGGAGGAAGTGCACGCTCTCATGTCTGTATTTCTGTTTGTTCGCGAGCAGAAGAAGAAAAGATCGGATGCACAGTAGAGAATAGAAAATGAAGTGTAGTGCTGTTTCTCCGAGACTAAAGGAATATCAGAGCAGTGGGGGGGACGAGGGGGGGAAGCGCCGGAAGATAGACAGCAGTTTGTTCTCTACTAAGAAAGCAAGCTTTCTTTTAATTCCCCAATGCAGCTTTACAAGCAGACGATTCGACAGCCACAGAAGTGGGCTAGTAGCGCAGAGAGAGAGGGAGGGAGAGAGAGAGAGAGAGACCTCTGAACTCAATATCTCGCTTCTTTTTTGCTTTTTCATTTCTCCCTCATGTGTCACTGTCACCCCTTTCCACCCTTTTTAGCCTCACCTCCAGTATTCTCTGTCCTCGTGTCTCTCTTTACGTTCACCTCGATGTTCCTTAAGCCCCCCCCATCCCACACACACACACACACACACACGGTCACACCTCCCTCCCATATAATTGGACCTTGGATGCAGCGAGCGGGTCAATGAACGGATCAAACCGGGATTCGTCACGCTCCCTTAGTGCTGAACGCCCGGCCTGCGGGTCCGGCCTCCGGCCCGCTTTGATCTGCATCAGGATGGAGTTCAGCAGGGGTCACGTTGAGAATCATGATGTCTTGCTTATACAGTAGTGACCGCTATGAACCGTATGAGAAAGGGGAAATTGATGTATTTGATTTACTCTGGACTACAAAGCCTTAAAAGAAATCGATAGAGAGAGGCAACTGTACGTGTTTGTGTCGCTCTGGCCCAGATTAATTAAAACATTAGTGATTCAACCTGCAGAGGAAAGCCTTTCTGTGTGCTCCTCTGCAGTCTCCTGCTAATGTCAACCTTTTTTAGCATCCCGAAAGCTATGCTGCAAATGTAGCACACGTATCAACAGCTGCTTTGCATCCCGCTTTACATCCGTGTTCCCCAGGGGGGAGGCCCAGCGTTCAAACGTCGCCTCGTGTTGTTTACGATCGTGTCGACTGCAGCGCGCCCTCGCAGACAGTAATGTGCGCTAACGCGAGCGCACTTTACAAGCAGGTGAGGGAACATGACAAAGCGCGCAGTGATACAAAGAGAGTTATTCAGTTGTGCGCGCACAAACCCCGCTGTCGTGGTATAAGAAACTTCTTCCAGCCTCCAGTCTGCGTGTCTCTCATCCTGAGCAGAAGCCGCTGCTGTAGCGAACTGTACATATTCACATTGTGCACAAAGCACTCCTGGAGCTGCGCCTGCACACACACTCTCCTCCTGGATGCTAGCTGTATGGATAAACAGGCCCAGTCGAACATATGGAAAACCTTGGATCGTGTCGTCTTCGTGACGCGTGAGCTTCCCAGAGAGAGAAACTTCCGTCGTTTTTTAGGAATCCTGTTTTACGTGGCAGGTCATCTCGAGGAAACGGTCCCATTTATTTCATGTGAGACGCCCTTCTGCCTTCAATCAATACAAGTTTCCGGGACGCTCCACCACCTCTTTGTTCGTCTCTCCATCTCCTCCTCCTCCTCCTCCTCCTCTCACTCACACTCAGATTTGTCATCCGTTTCTGTGAGGCATGATCAGCTGCAATTACCATCCCTCTTCTTCCTCCCCTCTCATCCAGCGTTCCTCCGAGAGGCAGCCGGGAGTCCTGAGAGGGAACCAATCAATCCTCTCTCTCCCCTCCTCTCCATCTCCCCGCTCCTCTTCCTCCTCTTTTCTCTCTAATTTTCACTCCGTCTCTCTCTCTCTCTCCCGTCCGTTCTAGCTAGCGACGTGTCACTTAGCAACGGTGTCTGCGATGCTGTGGGCCAGTGGATCGTCGCCCGGCTGCGGCGCTCCAGTCGTGGCGTTAACCATTTCCAACCCCCACGGGGATAATGTCTGACCGGTCCTGATTTAATTGTAGACATTTAGTTAGGAAGCCTCATGCATTTGTCAGTCATCAAAACAACAGAGCAGAAAAAAGACAACTTCATTAGTGACACTGGAGCATTTAGCTTCCATGTTGTTGCCACACACACACATAATCCACATGCAAGCGTCTCTTTAAGGTCAGCATAATGACAGCTTACACCTCTCGTGGTCCAAAATGGGCGGGAAGAAGCCGGTTGGAGAGCTCAGTACACGTGGCAGAGGTAGTGGATTTGTTTGATGTACATAATGACATGCTAACACCTCTGTAATCCTGCCTCAGTTTACCGCCAATGACATTTGAAGTAATCCTAATGTGAGGTGGGGGTGTGTCTGGATGTGCTCCTTCCTCCCCATGCCTGATGAGAGAGGTCAGCACCCCAGAGCACCCCGAGTGTCTGTACATCACCCAAACTACAAACGCCTCGGGCTGGAACAACAGCGCTTTGCTATACCGACGGCGAGCGGTTGCTTCTGTGTGTTTGAGAGGCGGGGGGGGGTGGGGGGGGGGGCTCATTTGCATCACATTGCCTCTGCATTAGCATACCGGCCCGCGTTCCCACAGTCGCTCACTCATCAGCCTCATTTGCCGGCTACCTGCTCCGGCACTTTTATGTTTATTCATCCCTCTTTCTGGGAGACCTGTAATGGGATAACAAATCTCCTCGTCATTAGCACATTCAAACAGTTAATAAAACGCCGGTGAGACGGAAACGGATGAGAGCGTTAGGAAGAGATGATGGGAGGAAACGGGACAACGTCTTCAGGGGGACAGACTAAGGAGAGGAGGAAGTCTAGCGCCGAGTTCATTTTAATGACCTCTTGTATCCAGGTTGAACCATAATGCCGCTATTAAAGGCAACTTTAGCACTTACCTGCATCACAATGGGAAAGCGGTGTGCCTTGTGCTCTTGAGGCAAGCTGAGAGCATTTTTCTCTGTTTTGCATCATCAATCATGTTCATACAAACCGTACAAACTATACAATTATAAAGAGCTAGCTGGAGCTGCTTTCTGTAAAACATGAATATTCATGTTCAGCTGCTTATATAACTCTGTGCTCACAGCTGAATCCAAATGTGTTTTGAAGAGATGGAATGAAAGTTAACTATATAGTTGACCCCCACCCCACACACACACACACACACACACACACACACCCTGCGATGTTTTGTGAATTTCTAAGTCACAATCGCTCGTTTAGCTTCATGATCCATCTGTCTAAAGAACGTTTTTATCGCATTTGTTTGGTTTGGAGGAGAGCTGCTGTTTCTAAGGACATCATGAACTTATCCAGGCCGAGTGCTTCCACCAAATAGTCCTTTGCGATGTGAAAGTACGACACAATCGGCTCAAGTGTTTAACCTTTTGGAAACCGTGCGCGAAGATCCTCCCGTGCCCATTTTAAGTCCCAGCATGCCCCATTCAGACAATCTTTTGACATAAAATACATAATATTGTTCCATTTTTTAACTGAAGGACAGTTTTTTGACTGAAACTCCTTCCTAACAGACCAAGTCTTTGTTTTATTGTGATTTTTGTTCCAGATTCTGATTCTTTAGGTCCTAATCTTTCCATAAAGGTGTCTTATTGACGCTCCAGGAGGCTTTTTTGGGGAATCTAGCTCATATCATGCTGGATGTTCATAGTTATGATCAAAATATTTTAAAAGTGATTTTTTTTGCAACTATACTTTTTTCCCAAGACTTTGCTGAACAAAAACATACAATAAACACATATATTAAAATCAAGTTGGGGTTCCTATAACGACTCAAACACAGAGGAAAAGGACGCCTGGAGCCAAAATTGGTTCCACAGTTTTCAAACGGGTTGAACATGATCAGCGCTGAGATGATTTACTGTAGCTTAGTATTTGTAATCTTTACCGTAAACTGAAGTAACAGTTGTAGGTTGGCTTTGAAATCCTGATGGACTCTAAACAGAAGCAAAGGACAAGGATGGAGTCACTCAGTCACAGATGAGGAAGAGAGCTGAGGCTGATGGGGAACCACGGCAGAAAGAGAGAGAGCCTTATGGCCATCTGCACTGCAATACACAATATGTTCTCCTGCAGTTTCCACACACACACACACACACACACAGCTATATAGAAGCACACACACTGTTTGTTTGCAGACTTCTCTCCGCCGTAATTGCGGTGACATTTATATTTGCACCTGAAGCCTGTCTGCCAGTTTCCATTACTTGGAGCCAGATTCGGAGGGAGGCGCACGGCGGATGATTGGAATGAACGCGGAACCGAATGCGCCTGAAAAGAGCCCGTTTTGAATGGAGGCCCAGTTCCCCTCCAGCTGACGGGGTCACTCGCCGAGTGTCTGCACCCAACACACCACGCGTGCAGACATACACCCGGCGAGGCGCGCGGATACGGAATGATCTGGAAGCTAGCGCGGCCGACGCAAGCTGAGCTAATACTTACACAGGTGACACGCACACATTTTTCATGTGTCTCGAAGCATTAATTCAGACGGTGAAATTTCCGCCCGGTGACAAATAGCATCTGTATCCTCAACCCCCCCCACCACCTCACCACCCCACCGTAATACTATTCCAACAATCGGTTTCATCACTTACTTCTAAAGGCCCAAATTTATAGCAGAATGGTCATCAGTCAGACCGTTCGGCCGTACAGTGATGCATCTATCTGGACCGTGAGTCTTGGCTCGGGGCGCCGCCGTCCATTTGTCATGAAATATTTATTCAGCCGGTTCGCCGGTGGCCGCAGTTCAGCAGCGTCCACCGTGACGAGTGTGCCAAAGATCAGCGACTCGACAAAAACACCATCGAGACATCTCTCGGCCGTCTGCGGGCCGGCGTCCTGCGGGGTCCTCGCCGCGGGTCGGGAGTGTCGCGTCGAGCGCTTCGGGAAAGGAAATGCACGATTGTGAATGACAGCCCCCCCCCACCTCCCAGCCCGCTCACAGTGGTTAATACACACATTTCTTAGCCCCAGGTGGGGGCCCCCTGAGACAGACGCAGCACACAGTTGTTTGTCTAGGCCCGTGGTTGTGTACTCGACTGGGAGCCGTGTCCTCCGTCAGCAGACATCGGCACTCCCACAGCCGTCGTTTTCCCACACGGGTCAATTACCGATGTGCTGTCACAGCAGTGGGATGGGGGGCCCCCAGGCATGCTGGGTGGAGGCGAAGTTGAAACAAGCCCGGTGCATGGGAAAAGGAAATGTACCGACAGACAGTCAAATTAGGATTTGGTCTATTTTTGAGATATTCCTCCTCGTCCCCTTGCGTCAGAATCCTGAGCCAGTTTCATCGTTTGCTACTCTGAGTTGTCGTCAGCACACTGTGTGTGTCGTTGCAGCGATCAGTCCATTCTGTGTGTCATTTCTGTTTTAAAACGTTGCATTTTCTGAACAATTGATCTTGACAACGGAGCACCAGTTCAGCAGTATTCCAGTGTGTCACGGCGACGTCTCGAGATCTTTACCGCACCTTGCGGTGGCTCAGTTTGTTTCACGTCTTTCTCGTCTGGCTGTACATCTCCTTCGTTCGGTCTTCATTTGCCTGCATGCCTTGACCTTGTAGACGTAAAGGGAGACTGTTAAAGGACAAACATTTGTTGAAATGGGTCCAGTGTTGAGGGAGAACGCTGCAACTCCTCACCTTCAATGTGAGTTTTAGTTTAACAGATGACGGATGAATTACATATTTTCCGCTGACCTTTCACTGGATGCTTGCTATTGTGTCTCATCAAGTCTGTCTCATGCTGAATGTGAGTGAGATCTGAAGCGAGGACTGCTGTTTCAGGTATTTATTTTTCTCTGTAGGGTTCCTTCTGTAATGTTAACAATCTGAGTGTCAGTGGCAGAAGAATGCAGTTTTCAGTGGTCTTTGATTAAAGGTGAGAAATCGCATTGAAGGAATATGTCGCAGCCTGTTCGGCGGCTTCCGTCTCAGCGTTTAATACTGAAAGCTGTTGTCCTCATTAGTGACACAAAAACATGAGACGTTACAGAGCCCAGCTCAGGAGAATAACAGACACTGCCCGTCCTACATGGATACACGTCTTACTCGGAGATTATGCAGATGCCACGCATACAGATCTCCAAATATAATCTCTCCCTTTCATTTCCACCAACCGGCTTCGCACATGCTGACTTCACTTTATCGTGTAATTTCAAAGATCATCAGTGATTTTTTTTTTCCAAAGGATGAATTTTTCACAACCATCCCAGGGCTGCTCCTGGTAAAGAACGGAGAGAGCGATAAGTTCAAACAAAAAAAAAATCCAGACATCAAACGCCTGTGAGGGATCTGAGACATGCAGAATTCAAAAACGTTGCTCTTAATAGTGTCGCATCGCTGCCCCTGCTGAATCGCAGAGCGTCTTTCAATGGGGGCAGAAAAGCCCACAATCGTTGTCTCCTTTTGTAAGAGCACATTTGTCTCACTTAATAAACCAGGATCCCAGTCGCTGGAGCTTCCTCTCCATCACGGCCGCTCTTTGATGTGTCAGCTGTTGTTTTTGTAAACTCCGAGACACGGCAGACCTGCGTGGGGCGGCTTCACGAATTCAAGTCCGCGTTCGGATCCCCTTCACTTCATCTAATTAACGGATTAAGAGGAGTCATTAGACCGAGTGGGTGACTGGTCACGGCACCTTTACCGTGACCCCGGATCATAGTGGGCGTGCGTGAGCCGTCCGATTGGATAGTTAGCTCCATCAGGTGGGAAGGGGAGGGTGATGGCTGCCACTTAGTCTCCCACACAGATGGCCACAAACACATACCGTAAAAGTCGGGTTACAAGCCGCTACTACCTAGTAGTTCCCGCAAGCTACCCGCTGTAGCCGGCTAGCGCTGCTGCTAGTTCCCTGCTAGCTCCCCGACAAACACCAAAGGTAGCGGGACCTGCCTCGGCTCGACACCCGACTCTGGAAATAGCAGCAGCTTCAGCGGGGAGCTAGCACCAGCGCTAGCTTGCTACAGCGCGGACACTCACCGACGGTAGGAGCGGCTTGTAACCCGACTTTTACGGTAGTAATCCAGCCCACATACCAACACCCACTGTCCTGTACCTACTGGCCACCTCCAGGCTCAGACTTGTGGAAACATTGTGGTGACGTTCGCTCTGTAAGTGTGCATCCCAACTGCCTGACTGAGAGCTGTGTTGCATCATCATTAGAACTTGAACATGCAATTATTTCTGATTTAACAACCACAATCACACGTTGAGATTTCAATTGTGTAGCGCCCCATCTCCAGAACATACACGGTCTGCATAGATTCAGCACGAATTCAGCCCACAGAAACCGTCGCTCACAGGAGCTGACGCTTCAGATCAGATCGAGATACAAGATGTCCTCTAGATGTCCCCTCCGTCCTGAGGGGAAACTCGAGGCGCATCTCACTGATAGATCCTTCACCCTCTCACTGCTGGTGTACAAGGGAAGACTGACTTCCTTCCACCACTCAGTAGCGTGGACAGACCGTGATGATAGTTTGAGTGAACCGGACATGAGAAGCCCCCATCTGGGTATTATTAAGTGAAACCATCGTCACCGAACAAATCAACCAATTGGCGGATTTAACAGTGAAGCTCTTCATCGGCTGTGATTCACACTTTGTAGATTTCCTAATTAAAAGCTCATGAATTGACCACGAAAACATCCAAAACAAGAGCTGGTGTGCGGCGCTTGTTGGATGTTTGGCCCCGTTCACTGCCCACTTTTCCATCCCACCACATATGATGCACAGGTGACAGGCTGGAGATGTGTCACATGGATCCTCATTTTCTGACATGTCCTAGCTTTTCTCTCCCCAGAGACATGGGCATTGCAATTTCATTGTGTAAACGACACGAGCGACTAATTGACCATTTCTCTCTCTCTCAGGATGCTGCAGGTACCCTCAGTGACATCCCTCTGTCTTTCTCTCTGCTCTTCTCTATCCTCTCTTTCTCATGCTGACCAATGTGCTAAATCTATTCTGTTTCCCCTCAATGCTCCCGATGATTTCACACCACTGAAAATTGAATGTTTGCCGCAAATGTCCATTTTTACAATGCAATGATTTAATTTTGGATTTTTTTTTCTTTCCCCCTGCATATATCTCATTAGCCCCCTTAATGACCACTCGGGGACATTATGCTTAGAGATGTGCACCTTTTCAAGTCATCAAGACACGATTGGCCTCGCCCAGTACTAAAGGACGCCATTTTGAAATGGACTGCGTCCCACCACCAGCCGAGCCCACTGACCAGATTAAACTGTCCGAGTGAACACGTGGTGTACTTTTCCCTCACCCCCTCCTTCCCCACTCCAAACCAACATCCCCATCACAACGAGCCAAATCCCCTCTGTGGAAGTTGATTTGCTAACTCTTGTCTCTTTTACTAACAACAAGCTTCAGAATTCTTCCAATTTGATTCTTTTCATTGGTGAATCTTTTTCCCCCCTTACCTTTTTTTATGATTTCAACGACTAACACTGTGTCATTCACGGAATGTGAACCATCTGTTGTTTTCTCTACTTAACCTGCGACTTACATACTAACAAATGTATTGTTATCCTTTTATTCCTTTTCTTTTATTTTGTAGATGACCCTTTTAAAACAAAATAATTATACAATTGCTTTCTTTATTTCTTGATTTGGATGTTTTACTATATGAACAATAGGGACATTATATCTATATTTTTTAATAACCTTAGATTATTTTTTGTTATTGAAGGGAGAAGCTGGATTTGCAAAAGGCAGTTTTTTTTTTCTTTGCCACTTTTTTGGGGTTGAGGTGTGTTTTCTTGAGTTTAAGGTTTGTCATTATTTATTTTTTCTTTCTCCTCCCCCTGTTTTCTCCTGAAGCACGCAGGCATTGGACACGCTATGGTAAACAAACTGCATTATATGGTAGATATCATTCTAATTGTCTTATACTTTGGTTTGCCCTGGGTTTTCCGTTACCTCTTTCTATTCTGTTTGCTTTACTGAAAGTACAATCCGCCATCAATTCCAAGGTAGCTGAAAAACCACCTCTCTGTTTTTCTTTTAGCCCTCTCTCTATATATATGTACTTGCTTTTTTATTGCCATCCAGTCCCCACCCCCTTCCTGAAAAGAATTATCGTGTTCATCCAAAGAGGTCTGCCCGAAAAAAGATATAGAAATGACAAAAAAAAAATTGATTTTAAGATTTTATTTGTTGCTTTTTTTTTAATTTTCTGCCCCTTTTTTATTTTTATTTTTGGCTTCAAACACTATCCGTATGAAGAAATAAAGAATCATGATGCAAGATATTTTCTCAATTGAGTAAAGTTTGATTAGGTACTTTTCTTTTCTTTTTTTTTTTTCGTTAATCCCCGTTTCCTCCTGATTCCTTTTCCTTAGAAGAACCATAAGAAGTGAACGTACACCGCAGATTTCTCAAGCTTGCGAGTGGTTTACCAGAGCGAGACCAGTGAGAGCAAGTAAAACGAAACAAAAAAAAAACAGTTTGTTCATTAATTTCATCAAAAAAAAACATGAGGGATTTCCATGATGAGGCCATTTTGCCACGTTGGACCTGCTCCGCCTGTCAGGCAGTGACCCGTTATCTCGGCTTGCCATCCTGTGCTTTATGGAGTCATGAAGAGTATTTACAACTCTTGATTTAATGGCCGAAGCCCTCACTTGTAAAGTAGGCCTCAAATGAGGGTTTGATCCCATTAGTGGCCTTCAGCTGATTTATGATGAAGATGGGGGCCGTTCCCAGACCAGACCAGCTCTCGCTCGCACATGTGCACGCTTAATAAAGTGCTTTAATGTGGCATTAGTCCCCTGATCTCGGGGTGCAGCAAATCAGACCGGGAGTACCGATGAAAAGCTCATGATTGAAAAATAAAATGACAATTGCGCTTTTTATGAAGCTGCAGACCGGAGGACATTGAAGACTCTCTGACTCAGACCTCGGTCTGGTTGTAGGAGCCGTGATGAGCGTTACTTGCTTTCGCTGGACTTTTTAATCATTGAATGCAGCGGTCTGCCCATTGATACAGACCATAAAAAAAAGCTGCCTGGGAAAAATCTGAACGGTGTGCGATCAACCCCTCATTAACACTAACACTAACTTATATTTCCTATACTTTACTGGCCCCACCCCCTTGCATGAAGACACTTGAACACCCCTTCCCAATCTTATTTTATTTATTTATTTGTTTGTTTTTTTATATACAGATTGAGAATATATGTATATGTATATATCATGGCTAACATATATACATACATATATCAAATGTCCGAATTTAATCAATACGGCCATTAAACATGTTAGCCACACCCTCTTGCTGTTTTATTGATTTTCACTTTTTTTTCTTCTTTTTTTTTTTAACTCCTATAAGTTTAACTTCAAAAATTAACTTACTAAAATGAATAACGACCTCACGCCTTATCATTCTGAAACCCCAAACAAAAGGGAAAACAAAAGTAAAAGAGGGAAGACGGACTTTCATTTTCTGGGTGAATAGAGGATTGATGCGCGGAGAGAATCTGCCCAATCCTAAACAAGACTGTAGAGTGTGTGTGTGTGTGTGTGTGTGTTTGTGTGTGGTAAGCCGCTGTAACCAGTGACTCACTCAGTCTCACATTGGACAAAAGCGATGAAGCTATTCTGAGCTTGCATCTGTGGCGAAAGTTCAAGAGCATCGCAATCATGTCTGAGGACAGATTTCTCTTATTTTTTAAGCTCCAGAGGTCATGGGTAGCGATGATGAGACATGTCCCACCACCAGGAGACTAATTATTCTATTCACCAAGACAGTGACGTCCTCTCGTCCCTCTCGCTTTTCCCTCTTCTTTAACCCCCCCCTCCTCCCTTCTCATTTCCGTTTGATTCCATCTGTGATTGGTGACATCCATCCCATCCCGTCCCTCCTCCTCCTCCAAACTGACGGCGTCCAGTGGTCGTGTCCCCGCACCCTGTCTGCATGTCTCTAACGGCTAGAAAACGTCTTCTCATGGGCATCCTCCACCCCTCCCCAGGGTGTAAACGCTGCTCTAGCCCAGCGCGTGTGTCGGTGTCTCGATGGGTCTTTCCGTTACATTCTTGTCTCAACTTTAACATCGGAAGCTCTCCTCCTTTCTCCCCATCTGTCTGGTTTTCGTGGTGCCCCGCAATTACATTCACCATCCTACTACTTTACCATTTTGCTGCATCTTGCCAGACGTTTTTTTTTTTTTCTCCATTCATTTTGTATTCATCTAATAGTTGGTCTGTTTGTGTCGTGTCTAATGGAAACCCCCCTCTCCCCTCCCTCCCCTCCGCCTCCCATCCACTCCTCATTCTTCCTGTC
Source organism: Clinocottus analis (assembly GCF_023055335.1). Taxonomy (NCBI): domain Eukaryota; kingdom Metazoa; phylum Chordata; class Actinopteri; order Perciformes; family Cottidae; genus Clinocottus; species Clinocottus analis. The sequence goes on along the minus strand of NW_027175943.1, from coordinate 12,535,527 downwards.
ATCCTTTCCATTTTAAGTGCATGGCTTGTGTGTCACCCTTGGACTCATTTTTTGTTTCCTCTTAACCAAAAACAAACCCTCGCACATGAAATAACACATTCAGTCCATATTTGGGACCTGGTTTGAGCAATCAAATTTCAGAGGACTTTTCAAGACTCCTCACCTAACTTATCACTAAATTGACTAAAACAGTGTTACTAATCTACTGTTTGAATCAAACCTTTGTTGTAACTGTACTAACAACCATTTTTGTGTCTGACTTTCCCTTACTTACAAAAATACTAACCGATTTTGTTCACCCTCCAACCCTTTTAACTCTTTCGGCAAACAGCAAAAACAAACTCCTCCCCCTTTCTCTCTCCCCCATCCCGTTGACAAGATGTCGCCAAACGGCACTCGCCCCAACCCTCCCTCATTTACTAACCTCGACGTGGAGCTCAGTTAGAAACCACATAGTCAGTGTTGAAATAATAAATCACTCCCGGCTAACGCACGTCGACAAGCTGCCTGACACCTACAGAAGTCCGCCGCCGGATGGGAATGACTTCTTTCCCTTCCTCTCTTGAACATCCCTCCTTCCCGCGGCTCTGGCTTTGACCCGAGCAAACGGGTGTGAGCTACGATGACGCGTCTCTTATGTGAGCCTTCAACTGTACTATGCAACCGATGTTGTACAAAATGTGACACATTCTTTCTCCCTGCAAAAAAAAAAAAGATCAAACGTAGTGCCGGCGAGGGTAAGTGATGCGTTCTCCAAGGTAGCTCGCCGCCGCCTCCGCTCTGCTCCGAGGATGCTGTTGAATACATGAACTTACTGACAGGTGCCCGTACCTGGGCCATGGCAGAGAAAGTAGAGACGGGATGCTTCAACAAATTGAAGGTGGAACACGATCTGTGTTATTGGATAGAAAATGTGAGAGTGAGAAAGTCACACAGATGCTTTTAGTGTTACGTGTTGAAGGCCTGGCAAAGCGTAGCTTCTAATAGCATAGCATATGCTATTCTGCCTTTGTCTTTCACACACAGGAAGTAGTGTCTACACTCCTAGTTTTAACAGTAACACATCTCATGAATAAATGGTACATGGATTGTAAATTCAACTTAAGTTAATTAATCATTAGTGATATTATAACTTGTTTTCTTAAAGAGACATAACAATGATATTCTTATCATGTTAATCCACTATTTATTAATGTTTGGTTTTAACTTCAATAACATATTAACCATTAACAATGTGTTACAAATATCTAGTCCATAATGTTAATGTTTAGGAATGGTTTTTTTTTAGCTTTATAAATCATTTGTTCATTTTTAAAATGTCTTATATTATATAAAACTCTGGAGTGCATCAATACAGTGTGAATATAACACAATATTATAGTTTAATAATGAGTAAATACTATTATGTTTGTATTGTTTTATAGCCATAGTTTAATACATTATTAATTCAAAGTAATTCATTTATTCTAATGGGTCAGGTTGATTCCTTGTGTCTCATTGTATTTACTTAGCATGTAAGCTAGCATGTAAGCTAGCAGCCTCCTGAAGGTGAATAAAGATGGTGGATGAGCAGCGGTATGCTGACGATCGGCTGTAAGACATGAGGCGGAGACGTCTCTCAGCACACGTTATTTCCAATGTGAGGTGGCGACAATAAAACGTGCTCTTACTCAATGGTTCGTCCCGTCGTTTCATGTGTGGCGGTATTGCCTCAGCGGAGGCCACTGTTGGAATCATGTTCACCTTCATTAACTCCGTGAAAGGAGGGGGATCTACTTGTCGGAGCGTTTAGTTGCCTGCGGTCCCGGCGCCAGGAACGGTCGATGAGGCAGAAACGCGCTCGGCTGATCACACGGCGGGACTCCGTGAGGAGAAGCGCTCTCGTCCACCATTGTGAAGCGCCATCACAAAAAGCTTTGGTATTCTGTAGGTCGTCGAACACGGACAAAGGAGATTGATTGCATAGATGGGGAGGGAGGGCGAGGGGGGTTGAAATCATAACAGAGGCCGTTCCCCCACCACAGGACCACGCTGGCATGCGAGTGGGCAAGATGCAACGCTCCCCATGATCTGGATTCAGAGCTCAGTCAATGCTTAACAGAGAACATTCAGCTGTAAACAGCTCCAGTCTGTGTTTTCTATTATATGCGGGGAACACAGTTCAGCACGGATCAGCCAGCTCTGTTTGGTCTCTGTGTGTACTGGGCTAAAGGATGTTTGAAGAGCAGCTGGGTGAGAACCAGGGGATCCAATAGAAGCAGCGAGTGGGCTTACTGCGTCCTGTTGTTAGCGTAGCTCTGTTGTTTTAGCTAGCTAGGAAAGGTGGATCCAGGCTGGATTTTTAGACTTCAGTTTTTGACAGTTTCAATTAATCCGGTAGATTCAACTTCTCACTGGATAAAATAGCAGCAACGGACGCTGCGAATGTGTGAATTAATGATGTTTTTGTATTCATCCTATCGCACCAGGCCGTGTTTCAATAAGGAAACTGTGATCACACAATCACACAGATTATTTTCAGGCCATAGCGATGCTCGCGCTCAGGTCCGTAAAAGACACCTTTTTAATTTTTTCACGGCCAAATTAATCACGGTTGTTTCCATGCAGTAAATAATGGGGTACGCCGCCATTTCACGTTAATTAGTGCTTTGGTTCTGTCACTGCAATTACTGTGAACGCAATCACAGTCGAGGTACGGCAGGCACAGCCGCTGTTTCTGTTACTGACCTGGATCCAACGTGTTGCACTGCCGTGCCTGCAGGCAGCGTCTCGTTGACAAGTAAAATATCCACAATTACACATTTTTTTAAGCTGTTTTTCCCCCACGCCGAAGACGATGGAGACAAACAGCCAGTATCTCTGGTGGAACCTTACTATTATGTCTGTAATTTGCAGCAACGGTTTTGAGATAGGAACGGATCCCCTCCTCCCCCCTATCACCGAAATGTAGGTCCTCCGGGCCGGGAGCGTCGGGGTATTTCCTGCAGTAACCTGTGATATCATCACCCGTTTCCCTCCTCTGGCCGCTGATGCAAGTGCTGGTAATGTCACTGACTGGTTTGAGTGTGCAGGTTAAAGTCTGGTGAAAGCAAAGACTCGCTCGCTCTCGTGAATATTTACAAAGTCAGCTCAGAAACAAATAGCCAAACACTTGGATATTTGTTTAGCTCTTGTTCATTTTCGACTATTTTTGCATCCTGGGTTTTTCACGCTGCTGCTTTTGAGCAACCTCTGATCACAGACACTATGAATGAATGAATGAATTCCCTTCGATTGCCACAGGGGTTTTCTTTTTGAAATGCTTTGATGAACAATGTAAGTGGAAGCTGGGATGATGGAGATGGCAAGAGAAAGAAAGACAGGACCGATATATTGCCAGGCTCTATTTTCTCCCGTTTTATCTGGGGACTTCATAGGTGTCTGGCAGCTCGATGGGCTCGCCCAATGGGCTCGTCCATTGGGCCCAAGGTGTACCATCAATAACCCTCCACAAAGTATTTTCGTCCACATCCAAAGATCCTCACCTGGCCATTCAGGACTTAAGTCAACATTTCAATTTCAGCCATTTTATAGGTTACACCTCCCCTTTCACTCTCCATCCCACCTCCTTATTTCGAGAAGAGCTCAAAGTCCAGAGGAGCGTCTTAATTTTCCCTTCCCCCGTTCCACCCCCTCTCGTCACGATAGGATAACTGCCGTTGCCCCTTACCCCCCCGCCCCGCTGAAAGCCGCCGCATCCGAGACCTTCAATGACGCCCCCCCCCCAACGCACTGTCGGCACTGTCAACCGCAGACTCTTCATGCCAGATACACCTCGCCAATGCCACCGCTCTTTATCTCCAAGTAGTAACAGCAGACATAAAAATGAGTTGCCCTGTTAAGAAGGGAAGTACACACCAAAACAAAAAAGTGAAAAAGTGAAGGGGAGAACTCAACTGGGCTGACTGGTCTGTTGAGTGCAGTTGCTAAGGTTTCTTTCAGCTGTGCTTCAGAGTGTTTATCGCACTTTATATCCAGTTTTTGTTTGTTTTTGCCTTTCTGTTTGTTGCAGATTTAAATCTATTGGTTGTGTGCATTGTCTTAAGATAATGTGTCTGTGCTCACAGTTTACTGTTAGAGAAAATGACACTCATCAAAACTACATTAAAGTCGAGAAGGATCCACTCGGCATGAATTGCGTATCGCTAAATGATAAATCTGATTGTAAATGTCCCAAATATGAATGAGGCGTTGAGTGAAATGAAGGTAGCGTGTGCAAAGGGGATGAAAAACAGATGGTTGTGTACACGGCTCCCTGCAGTCCGGTATTTAAGCTCTGAACATTTATGCAGAATAGCAGATGTTAAATCAGAGACATGAGCACTTCATTTTCGCCCAGGCCAGCTCTATTAGGATAATTAGACAATAAATTGGTCACTAACTGCAAAAATCCCTCCCGAATCAAACGGCATTATTCGGCAAGATGTTTGCGCCGAGGCATAGCAGTGTCTCTGGTAGCAAATACTGCCGTGATATAACACAATTAGCCAAATTATACTTATTAGCATTTTCATCAAGCACTGCAAATTGCCGCTTTGTAATGAGTGTAATGTAAAAAGACAACTTCTGGAAGAACGGAGTGGAGGAAAGTGAGTTGCATCCTAATTTCACACGAGCATATCTCACGTTTCCTTCTCGCCGCTCTTCAGGTGTTCTTTGATCTGACGAGGTCGACTGTTACATTTCCAGCTGCTGCTTCGCCTCATCTTGTCAGGTCTTGTGTTGCATCGGTGCAAGAGTATAGTCCCCACACATGCTGTTGTAATTTAGATAAAACATGGTAATCAAGTAGGTCATGTTCCAGTTTTTTAAAAAAAAACTCTTGGGAATTTAATTTGACAGACAACCAAATACTATTTGACCTTAAAAAGATCTAACGTGCGGCACCGAATGTGAAAACTCACACAAAAGATGATATTTTGAGGCACTTAAATAAAGAAAATGGATTTATTTTTGCTGCTAGGACCTCAAGTGAGGACTGGTTTAGCAAAGATCATGATGCCACACTGGTTACTGTATTGATTTTGACATTCAATTACAATTCAGTTTATTTTGTACAGCCCAAAATCACAAATACAAGATTTGCCTCGGAGGGCTTTACAATCTGTACACAGGACCTCACACCGGATCAGGAAAAACTCCCCAAATAAAGATAGTAAAACCCCTTTAACGGGAAGAAAAGTTAAGAAACCTTCAGGAGAGCAACAGAGGAGGATCCCAGATGCAATAGATGTCATGTGACCAGAACGAGCAACGTTCAAACTATTTGTATGAGTAGTATACGCATGGTACACAGTCCAAATAGCCACAGTCCATGTCAGTGGAAGAGCTAGAGAGGAGGGGCATCAGCGGGGCCATGGCGTCGGTCTTTAAAGTGTACTTAATCCAGATTAAGATGCAGTTACTTTAACCATTACTCAATTAAATCAGGAGTCGGTGATTACACAGTGAGCACAGCACAGCACTTCCATTGGTTTTCTCTTAGCAACTGCACTCTGGAGTGAAAGCCCCCAGTCTGAGTGACACCAAACGCAACCAACCAAACGACTCCATTTAGACGACAACCCCACATATTGTCGGTGTTTAATCCACTTTCTTCCTTGTTTTTTTCCTCATTTTCTTCTAATTCCTCTCCACTCTGGGGAAAAAAAAATCCTCTGTTTCTACCTATCTCTGTCTCTTTCTCTCCGCCTGTCTCTTTTTGGGCCACGCCTATGCCAGGTGACCATCTCGGTGGATGGCATATTGACCACCACGGGTTACACCCAGGAGGATTACACCATGTTGGGTTCTGACGACTTCTTCTACATCGGAGGGAGCCCCAACACGGCCGACCTGCCGGGGTCACCAGTCAGCAACAACTTCATGGGCTGCCTGAAAGATGTGAGTGTCTATGTGTGATTGCGCAGTTTGTGAATATATATAAATATATATACTGTATGTCGCTGATCAAACATGCAACCAGATGCACACGTGGGTGTGTTATGGGCCCCTGGGCTCAGACAAACACAATCTCCCACGACCATATTTAATATTTCTTTCGCCTGTTTTTGCTGTTTTGTATCTATTTGTAGGCAGTGCACATCGCGCTGTGCTTTTGTACCTCTTTGTGGTCATGTTGCATCTCTTTGTAGTCGATTGTGTCACAAAATTGCTTTGGTCTTTTTCTAGTTATTTTATGTCTTTGCTTGGTTTGCCCCTGGATTTGATTTGTTTGTGTCTCTCTGTAGTTTTGTTCCGTTTTGAGGCCACTCTGTTCCTCTTTGCAGTCATTTTGCGTTTCTTTGTAGTCGCCTTGTGTCTCTTTGTAGTAACTGTGTGTCTCTGTGTGGTTGCCTTTTCCCCTTTTCATAGTCGTCGAGAGTCTCTTTAGTTCTCTGCATCTATTTTTCATCACTTTTGTGTACTCTCTCTCGGCTTTCTGTGTCGCGTTTTTAATCTTTTCTTTTGTGCTAATTTTGAGTCTCTTCCTGGTTGGCATGTCTCTCTTTGAGTGACATTTTGGAGATGAAGGCCGAGGTGGGCTCTGACACTTTGGGCCCCTGGGCCTGTGCTCGGTCGGCCCATTCCAAGTGTTCATACTCTGTTCTTTGTACTTTATCCATCTGTGAGTTACTTACTGTGGAAACCTTGACCCCACCAGCCGGCAGCATGTGCTGAGTTCAACACATCTCTTCTAGCTCTCTGATAGTGTACTTTTGGTACAATGTTTATTTTTTTAAACCATACAGTCACAAAGTTGCATTGAGAACACATGTTCCACTGTGCTAAAGTTAGTTTTGACTCTAACACGTGATTTACAGATATACAGTGACTCCCATATGTGAGAGGAGGAGGTGTCAGACTGACAATATCCCAAATCTCTTTCAAGTGTTTGGAACCCACACTGCAGAGCAAACACACACACATACACACACACACACACACACACACACACACACACACACACACACACACACACACACACACACACACACACACACACACTCTGCAGTGCTAGTGAATCACAAACACAACGTTTTAGATTTATATCATAGCTGTGATGCGTAGTTGTGATAGATGGATATGTAGAGGACAGTTGCCTTATAAAACACTTTATATCTTCAAGTTTGACATACAAAATGTAATATTTTCAGCAGGGCTTAAATTCACAGCTTAACAAGCTGTCAAGAGGACCAATCACAGCTTAAAGTATTATGCCCTTGTAAATGTAATGACTTGTATAGTGGCGACGCAACATGGTGCCATCGCATTTCCTCATAAAACCACGCTGATTGAATAAGTAATTACTTTTGCCATCACTTTTAATGGATCGCACAGTAATCGCCCTATCTCTAACTTAATTATGCCTGTAGAATTACATTTTCATTATTTGGGTTGCTATCAGAAGGATCCCTAGAGGGTCTTAAACCTCCCAAGGCGTTTAACTATCCCATCTCATCGAGAACAGGGCTAGATTTACAGCCAACGTACACACCCAGTACAGGGGGGAAAAAACAGACTATGGTGAGAGTTAACGGCTACAAATAGAGGTGGAAGGGAATCTGCAATGTGAGGCCAAATACTGGAAAAGGAAGAGACGGAGCAGATGGTTGGAAAGCAGAGCGTTTAAGACTCTGTTGGATTGGGTGATCTCCCAAAAAAAAGATAAGCACGAGTAGATGAAATGAGTAGGAGATGACTGGCCAACTTGTCGTAAGCTTTACTAGTTTTTTGTGACACCAGCTCTTAAATTGTTATGTAACTTGTTCTCTCAACTCGTTGAAAACTGTGGAACCAATTTTGGCTTCAGACCTCCATTTCCTTGTGTTTTAAGTTGTCGTAGGAACCCCACATTAATTTGTGTTTATTGTATGTATTTTTTCAGCAAAGTCTTGGGAATAAAATTCATATCTGGAAAAAAAAAGACTTTTAAAAGATATTTTGATCATAACTATGAACATCCAGCATGATATGAGCTTTTTTCCCCCTAAAAATGCCTCCTGGAGCGGTCAATAAGACACCTTTTTGGAAAGATTAGGACCTAAAGAATCGAAATCTGCAACAAAAATCACAATAAAACAAAGACTTGGCATGTTAGGAAGAAGTTTCAGTCAAAAAACTGTGTTGTTTTGGTTTAAACATGGAAAGATTATGTATTTTATGCCAAATGATTGTCTGAATGGGGCATGCTGGGACTTAAAATGGGCGCGGGAGGATTTTTACAAACGGTTTCCAAAAGGTTAAAGTAACACACCTAAGACTCAATACCAGACCTTCTCATTTGAAGATGTGTTCAGTGCAGAAACATCTATCATTTGACACACTGGTTGTTTTTCCTAGCATGTCCCTTTTGGGCTGAACTTGCTCATCTTGGGTCAAGCTCTCATGACTATGTCAGCTCAATTGAGCCAGAATCTATCGTCACAGAGAAAACACAAACTAAAAAGTCCAAAAAAATACAGAAACCCCTCAACACGGGGAACTGAGAGTGCCAGTAGAGTATAGAGTAGTACAGTAGAGCTGAAAATACAGAGGAAAGTGATGGGTCGAGGTGGGGGGTAGACAGCGGTGTGTTTCATCCTGCGCTAGTTCAGTGGCACAGCTCGGATTATCAGTGGTGTTATGGTCCGGGGCGAGGCTTTCATGCCGCCACCGTGGTCAAACGCCTTTGATACGCTTGGCCGCTTCCCTCCGGGCAGCCGAAAATCCAAAAGGAAGGAGCGCGGCAGAAGAAGAAGAGTAAAAAGGCACCGAAAGAGGCACTGAAGCCCTGTGAAGTTTATATTTGCTGTGTGTGCGTGTGTGTGTGCAGGTGCATATGTGTGTGTTCAAAGTCACCCACATGCTATGATCATACACCACGCACGTGTGTGTGTGTGTTTCCAGGCTCCGAGTCCGAGTGGCGGAGTGTGAAATCAGACGGCTCTCAGATTCCTCCTCTTCTTCAACGTGTCACCATCTGTCTCTGCACTGCCTCTCCCTCTTCCTCCCAGACAGTGACCTTGCTATCGCCCATTTCACACTCCTGCCTCTCTATCTCAGTCTCACCCCCCCCCCAACCCACCCACCCACCCACCTCCCCCCCATCTCCCCACCTCTCTCATCACTTCTCTCCACCTCTAATCCTCCCTTTCTCGGGGGCACTTTTGTGTAATTACGTCCACGGCAGCGGTGTTGGCACGCCGGCTTTGCCATGCTGACGGCCAAATTAAAATTGATTTTTTTTTTTTTTTTTCAAACTGATTTCGTGCACAGGATGAATGCTCTGGCCCTCCTCCTCGCCCTCTCTTTCTCCCCCCGCTCCTCCTCCCGACTTCGTACGGATGCTTTCTGCAGCTTCCACCTCGTCTCATCTTTTGTGGTGTGATATTATCTTCCGGAGTCATCCGCAGCCCCGCACTTACACCCCACCATACCACACGTACACATTCATTTGAGACTTTGGAGCTAATTCCTGTTGCCCTTTTCTGGTTGCTTCCTGATTGCTAAGGCAACGGCAATCAGTGCAACGTATAGGCACGCTGGAAGTGTGTCTCCTGTCCATGTGGGGCCCATGAGGTTTAAATGTGGGCTGCAGAAAAGGGCCCCCAGTGGGGTTGTCCGCAGTTTCCACGGTGGCCTCGCCTGTGTTTGCCCATATGGGTTTCAAGTTGGATTATTTTTTCATATCATAAATTGTAGGGTGATGGAGTTTTGGTGGTGATTAGAGTCTTAGAAATGTCAAAGATTAGCAACAACATTGATTTGATTGTGTTAGTATCAAATATTCCCTCTGGACACCTTTGTGGCCAAAAATGCCTCTTTGACTTCCATGAAAACCACATTTTTTTAATCTGGCAGTATATAAAACCAATGCATTCTGGGATGGCAGCATTTCTAATGCACTGAAATCAATTGTGTTGCTAATCTTTGACATGTCCAAGACTCCAATCACCACCAAAACCCCATCGCCCTACTATTTATCATCTGGAGCCACCGTGGAAACTGAGGACAAACCCACTTGGGGCCCTTATCTGCAGCCCAAATGTAAACCTTATGGGCCCCACGTGGGCATGCTGGCCGGGTAACTGACAGCAAATGTCAATAAAGTCAATACATATTTAACATATTTGTGTAATTGCAACCTTCACAAAAAGGGGCTCAAACAAAGTGGCGTGTGCGCTCGTTGGACATTCACAAGCACATCGGGAGGAAGATGATTCTCTGTGTTCTGCTGACCTGCAGGTGCTTAGATTGCCGAGTTTCTCAATGGCCGAAAACAAATCAATGGCGTCTCCCCCGGAGGAAGGCTTTGGCCCGGTCGCCGTCCGTGTCCAGGGCCGCGCATTATGATTCCAGATCGCCGTAGTTAATCCAACTCAAACACACCCGGCGGCGCCGCGAGCCCAGCCAGTGACTCCAGAGAAGGAAGCGATCATCATATCAAAAGAAGTTCTTTTTCTTTTTTTAAGCTCTTTGACTGTGATCTTTTAAACTAATGGACAAAGCCGGCGGACTTCTCCGCGACGTCAGATGAGCTCCTCGACCCCCCCCTCCGATACTGAGCAGCACGTATTGCAAACGTCTGGACAAAGTCAGAAACCCTGAAGGACTTGACGGTATGAAATAAAGGCGTACGGGTCGAGATGCTGATTCGGTGCATGCGTTCGTACAGAATCGGCCCCCCTGGCTGAGCCCGGATCATCTGGGTCTTTTGTTCCACTAAAGCGCAGCTTGTTTGATACACCGTTCAGAGCGCAGCCCTTCACGCCTCCCGCGCTTTGATGCTCCATCCCTCCGTTACACTCGTCTCCCTCTCAATTGTCATTCACTGCCGTCTTCATCCATCCATCCTTCCTTCCTCCTTTACTACCAAACACCTCTCCCTCGTCTTCTTTGTGTGTTTGTTTGTTTGTTGTTGCCCCTGGCTACTCCTCTCCTTTTTTTTACATTTGTATTCTTTAGCTTGAGACAAACACACGGAAAGACTTGAAGGGGACCGATCGTGAAAAACTCAACTCTTCAGCGCTTGTGCACATATTTGTGTATCTAGACACACAACCGGGTCGTTTGGTGGGCTGTTGCGCAACAACACGCCCTTCAGATTTTGCTTGCCTGACTACATCACATTCAGGCTCATTAGAATATGGGAATGGTCTTTTTTCCGTGAATGTGTCTTAACCTTTTGGAAATCGTGCGCGAAAATCCCCCCGCTGCCATTTTAAGTCCCAGCATGCCCCATTCAGACAATCTTTTGGATTAAAATGCGCAATTTTTCCATTGTTTTTTTGACGGAAAGTCCTTCCTAACAAGCCAAGGTTTGCTGTTGCAGATTCTGATTCTTTAGGTCCTAATCTTTCCAAAAAGGTGTCTTATTCACCGCTCCATGAGGCCTTTTTGGGAACTCTGGCTCATATCATGCTGAATGCTTACGATCAAAATATCTTTTAAAAGTGTTTTTTGTACATATAGATTTTTTTCCCCAAGACTTTGCTAAACAAATACATACAATAAACACAAGTATTAATTTGGGGTTCCTACGATGACTCAAACACAGTGAAAAGGAGGTCTGGAGACATAATTAGTTCCACAGTTTTCAACGGGCGTGAACCTGAGTGTTTCATTGCAAAGAGGGCAGAGCAAATGTTCCCGTCTCACCCTGGTTGCATTAAAGCTGCTAAACAACGAGCTGCACCCTGGCACTGATGCCGCTTGGATCAAGTCTAAAACAAAGCTGCTTGTGTGAACAGATTTGCAACTCTCTGATGATCTGATCTCGCTCTGCGATAACAGACGCGATTGCCGAATATGACTAATTCTGCTCCGGCAGCAGATCGCGTCCCATCAATAGCCAATCAAAGCCCACGTCGCGGCGAGCTAATTCTGGCCGCCTTTCCTTCACGCCCGGCTTTTGATTTGTGACATGCCGGATTGCAGAAAATCCCTCCGACATCAGGAGTCTTGACGTCTATGACATGTTGCAACGCCGGCACGCAAATCTGTCATTGTGTCCCGTGATGTCCCATCTCGGCCTTATCGACTGGTCGGAGCACATTCATGACTCAGAGAGCAGATGTCAGCGGCATGCTTTGTCTGATGTTGATTAGTTTGTTGAAAGACTTTTTTGGGGGGATGTCAGATGCAGCAGAGTTCATGTAATCACGGCAGGCCTGAGTCCCTCATCAGCAATGTGTCTTCTATATTTCGCTGTCTTTTGTTCGCACTTGACCTTTGAGGCTCGTACCAAGTAACGTGGGGTAACGCAGGAGGAAAGCTCGGGAAGTTTTCAAAATAGAAGGCTCATCGGCTCACGACCGGAGCATAAGTAAATGAGTAAATGAGTATATTTATGTTTATTTTATACAAGTGCCGGGTGGTGCTGAGGAGAGGTCACAGCTGACATCTTCCAGGCAGAAGGAACACCACAGCAAATGTAATGGAAATGAGGGTTAAGTGTTGAAAAAAGGGAAGAATTGGACCAATTTCAGTCGACATTTCATTTGGAATCTTCCTCTTGACCGAATTTCATGTTTATTTGAACATTGATTCAACAGAATAATTGATCCGGACCAAAGTGTGTGTGTGTGTGTGTGTGTGCGTGTGCGTGTGCGTGTGTGTGTGTGTGTGTGTGTGTGTGTGTGCACTTCATCAGTCCCACTGTTTGTAGGCTAAAGTAGATACATAATATTCATGTTTGATGTGAATGCCATTACGTTAACAGGTTATACACATTCACTGTCTTTGAGTCTGCACAAAGAAAAAAAGAAAACGTGAATTTTAGCCTCCTAGCATTAGCTTCCACATGGGCTGGTATTGAGCCATATTGCAGATACTAACTGGCCTGAGAGTCATCTGGTGCAGCATGTTGCCAGCTTTATTTCCTGCATCGTCTTCTCCCCAGATGCTGCATGATCCGTTGTATAAAGCAGCAAACCAGGCTGCATTTTTTCTTTCTGTAGAAACAGATTAGCATGGATTAACAAAAATAAATACCTCAAAATAGTTAAGATGAAAATAAGCCCACCGCCTTTTCTCTCGTTCACCTCTTTTTCATTTTTTTTTTAAAGCACCTGCTTTATTAGCTGCCAGTTTCAGCGTGATCGCGGCTAATTACCAGGACTAATCTCCGCTAATGACGACATTATGAGGTGTACAGTGCATGTGGCAGCGCGGCCAAAGAAAGGGATCACCGAAGGAAGGAGGCTTAAATTCAGGAATAACCCGGCAGCTCTGCGTTCCTGCGGTTCATCCTGTGCCGGTGCGTAGGTGTGGTGTTTTGACAGGGAAGACGAGAGAGAGAGAGAGAGAGAGAGAGAGAGAGAGAGAGAGAGAGAGAGAGAGAGAGAGAGAGAGAGAGAGAGAGAGAGAGAGAGAGAGAGAGAGAGAGAGAGAGAGAGAGGGGAAGAGAGAGAGACAGAGAGCATGCATGCATCTGAAAAAAATAGGAGGGCTTTTAAAAAGAGATGCCGTGAAAGACAAAACCAAATCGGTGGACTGCATTGCACAAGGCGAGCTTTTTCGGCGGTGCGAATACAGAAGCGGGTCAAAACGGAGGCCAATGTGACTTAATGCACGAGTAAGAGTGCAGATCCCTGCCAGGTGTGTCTGGAACAACCACTGCTGCATTCTGCATGCGACCCACAACCGGCTAACCTCCCGTCTGGACAGCGATGGCCTGGAAGCCGTCGTGAAACACACCTCGGTCTGGAAAACTAGCCGGCGGAGAAAATAAGCAGCATTCTGATGTTTAAATGGTGCTTAACTTAAACCTTAATATTTAACGCTGACTAAAAGACATGTGGGAATCTTGTTCACGGTTATCTCGAATATGTTGTCAAAGTCTACTTGTATTGGTGTTCGGGTCTGTGGGACCCGTTGTCATTTTTCATTCGATTTATTTTTTATAAAACTCAGACTTATTGGCCTTGGCTCATGAAGAAAACATCTGTTGAGTATTTTAACATAAAATTGTTTGATTGTGTTGAATTAAAAAAACCCAAAATACAGCGGGTCCTACAGACCCACAACACCTGCTGAGTAACAAAAAAATGAACACCATATAAGGGTTGAAGGAATATAAATCAATGGCTACCTGGAGGGTAGAAAACCCATAAAAGACCTTGATTTGAAAAGAGTGTAGTTAACAGATGAAAGCGTTGGAAAGTACACGGAAGCTTCATGTAAACGCACAACGAGCAGGTATGTTTTCCGTGTCTTTGCTCTGTGACATGACGACAGGAAACTTCTGCTGCAGATGGAGGCCGAGACTCCTCCACCTCGTCGCTGCAGCAGCGCCAGAAAACAAAGATAGGGGGGAAAACAACATTTCTCTACATTCCTATTACCTGTCAGCAAGTATGTGTGTGGGTGTGTGAGGAAGCGTGAAGAGCACTAAAATCAGGAGAAAATGCACACATGCACGCACACAAACACACACACACACAAAGAAATGTTAAGACCTCGGCTGCTTCACACTGTTACCTTGAGGACGGCCTCTCAGAACGTCTACAGAGTGTTCAGCAAATAAAAGGAGAACTGAAACAAAGACAAGGATAATTTACTTTGCCTTTAGCACTTAATCCATTATGAATGCATAGAGCGAGGCACAGGCACACACTTTGAGCAGAAACAATAGAGCAGTATTTCATCAAAGGCTGTCGGGAGACATTTACATTAAGGCCGTGAGCAGCGTTCACTTCCCCGCGTGAGTTTCCCCTCCAGCCTTTTCAGTTGTTTTTTTTCAATTTATTTCACCGTTATAGTGACATTTCTCAGCTTTTTGTACACGTGACCAAGAGTTTATATGGTCGCGATGACGCACTAACTCAGTGGCCCAACGTGGTTGGAAAAATGTAAAGTGTGACTACATTTGAACAAATGAACGTCTTGTTGGGGTAGAACAGTGGTTCTCAAACTTTTTCTGTCACCACTTTGGAGGAAGCAAAATGTTCGGGCCCCACCGCCCCGACAACATTGGAACAAAATGGTCCAACTTTTTAAGACTCCTCCATCCGTGCCTTTTTAATTAATAGATCAAAGAAAATCCCTTCCAAGTAAACCAGATTGCTCCATCTGACAAAAACTAAAAACATGTGCAATCACTTTGTTAAAACAATGTGAATAAAGTTATACATGTGCAAAAAATAACTCATTTGGCCAAAAAGATTACCAAGGAAGCCGATTGGATCCCTGTTTCCGCTCCGTAGTTTCATGTTGAAGTGTCCTTGAGCAAGGCACTGAAGCCCCAGAGCTTCACAGCAGCACAAAGCTCCTTCATTACTAAGGATGGTGACATGCAGAGAATAATTCCCCCACTGTGGGATTAATAAAGGATTCTTAAAAAAAATAAAATAAAAAAAGAAATTCCCCCACCTGTAATACCTCCGCGCCCCACTAGAGGGTCGCGCCCCAGAGTTTGAGAACCACTGAGATAGAACAACAGCGTCGGTAGCACTTTGTACCAGCGTCGGTTCCCCACTGCTGTTCAACAGGGAGTCACGCTTCTCCTCCACGTCCTGATTCATCATTTCCCCCGGGCTGACACGGTTTCCCAGCAGCCACTATAACTGACACTTGAAATTAATTTGGGCAATTAGGATGCATCTGCAGGATCTCAACATTATGTTCTCCTCTGCCGCAGCTGCGTTTTTAGGCGACAGGAAAGTCCCGTTTTAAAATCCGTACTCGGTGCTCGATCGCGTGTTTCCCTCCCCGATCACACGCCACCGCCGCTATTTCACACGGCATCATAACCCCTCACTCTGCTCTCCGCCCTCCAGGTGGTGTACAAGAACAACGACTTCAAGCTGGAGCTGTCTCGGCTGGCCATCGAGCGCGACCCCAAGATCACCCTGAACGGCGACCTGGTGTTCCGCTGCGAGGACGTGGCGGCCCTGGACCCCGTCACCTTCGAGACCCCCGAGTCCTACATCTCTCTGCCCAAGTGGAACACCAAGAAGACGGGATCCATCTCCTTCGACTTCCGCACGACCGAGCCCAGCGGGCTGCTGCTGTTCAGCCACGGCCGTCCTCAGGGCCCCAAAGAGCAGAAGCCCGGGAGGGAGCTGAAGACTGATTACTTTGCCATGGAGCTGCTGGAGGGGTATCTGTACCTGCTGATCGATATGGGCTCCGGGAAAACAAAGCTGAAGGCCAGCAACAAGAAGGTCAACGACGGGGAATGGTGCCATGTGGATTTCCAGAGGGAAGGGAGGAAAGGTGAGGCCGGCTTGAAACTGCCAGCTGATCTGTGCATGTTGACACTTGTGTTGCGATAACATTCAGAAGTAGCAGCATGGCGGATCATTATAAAGATCAGCTGGCTTTAGCGGCTTGTTTCAACAGCGTTAATACTTCAGCGTCAACATAAAAGTGCTATTTTAATTGTAGAACACTGTACTTTTGTTTTATCATCAAATATATGCAGTGTCTTTTTCTCATTTGCACACCAGCGTATTCTGTTGCTAACTCCACGATACGCTACAAAACAACAGATCAATGCACTTGGACGAAACATGTCGTCAGTTTATAACTGTGTTGCTAGTATTGTGCATCTTATTTAGGCAGCAGCAGGTTCATTGGATTAGGGCGACTCATGCGGTGTCACAGATTTGCCACCGAAAAGGAGACGAATTAGCTTTGACAAGCTAATCCGCGCGTCCTAAAAACAACAGCCAAGAAATGGTCGGGCGTACGATTAATAATAGATGTGGTGGTATTAGCTAACGTGAGTTCATTTACCTGAAGACAGACGTGTGTTCGGATGTCTCCGCCTGCACGTGGGCACAAACGGAGGGACATCTGCATGCGTCAGTGTCTGGTGTCTGATGAATGATCTGTAGGTGGGCAAGCACCGAGGACATTATATCTCCCCTAATGGCGTCTTATAATGAGGAAGGGTGTGAATGAGTGTGTACGTGTGTGTGTGTGTGTGTGTGTATGTGTGTGCGAGCATGCATGTGATCTCACTGCTGCTCCTGCTGTAATTGGCTTTTAATAGAAAATTAAGACGGAGTCGTTAATCACAGAAAGATAGAGGGCCTTTTGTCTCACCCACTCCCTGCTGCATTCTGCTTTCCTTCTCCTCCATTTAGCCTATTACAGACACATTAGACACACACACACACACACACACACACTGCTGTCATCTATCCTCCTTGTCTCTTGGATGTCCTTCTGTCTGTGCTTTACGTCCCTAAATTATCCGCCGACTGCTCCTCCCACACTCAAACACTTGCCTACTTCTCACTCGGCCCCTTCACCTTCCTCCCACCTATCCAGGCCGCGCACTTCTGCAAAAGTTGTATCACAACTGTGTTTTCTGCCTTTTCTTAGGATCGATCTCCGTCAACAGCCGCAGCATGCCCTTCAGCTCGCCAGAGGGCAGCGAGATCCTGGACCTGGACAGCGACATGTACCTCGGCGGGCTGCCCGAGTCCAAGTCGGACCTCATCCTGCCGCCGGAGGTGTGGACGGCGCTGCTCAACTACGGCTACGTGGGCTGCGTCCGCGACCTCTTCATCGACGGCAAGAGCCGCGACGTCCGGCGCCTGGCCGAGATCCAGAGCGCGTTCGGCGTCAGCAGCTTCTGCACCCGCGAGCTGCAGAAGAGGTGCAGCAGCGCCCCCTGTGGCAACGCGGGGCTGTGCAAAGAGGGCTGGAACCGGTACATCTGCGACTGCATCGGCACCGGATTCCTGGGAGCCAACTGTGAGATAGGTAAGGAAGGGGAGGTGTCTTCATGGGTGAAGGGACCAAGACTTTGGTGGACCATCTTAGGTTGTAAATAGCTTTGAACGCATGTAGTGTGCAGTTGTACACAATTGTGATATAGGGACTCAAATATGCGCGACAACGGGGTTGATCTATTTTAGTCAATGACATGTGTATATACTTAAAAAAACTGTCACCTGACTCCAATACCTCTCCTACTTATAGAGGGCCGGCAGTCGGCCTTGCGCCCCCAGTGGTGGGAGGTCAACATAGGCAAAAACCTGCAAAATGGCTCTTACATAAACTATACAAGTTATATACTACAATTAGAATTCCTGAGGTAGTGTTGACCAATCTTTCCCAGCATTTAAAAAGGTTTACACTTGAATTAATTTTAGAAGATCCAAAATAGATCTGCTGGTGTACTAATCCAAAGTAAGACAGCAACCTTTTCTTACAGCGACGCAAAAAAATAACTTGTCACAATCAAGCCATCAGCAGGTCAAATCATGAAACGACGCTGGGTGAATTATTCACGATGCGACGCGTTAAACCCCGTCGAATGAAGCCGAATCCAGAGAAAACAAAGTGTAGAACGAGCATTTCAACAACATGCTGCCTTTTTTTTCCACACAGCCAAGCAGCTGCTGTATAGTGAGAGTAACAACTCCACAGGGAGACGAGTCTGAAAGCAAATGCCACCCGAGCCTGGGTGGCGTTCGGGTGCCTGCTGGCTGGCTACAGCGAGGGTAGGGAGAGGGGGGAGGGGGGGGCTGGTAACAGTGTGACAGAGCAGCCGGGCCTACCGCCGCCATCTGTGTCAGTCACGCCAACCCAGGTGGCGCCTAAGCCACGGCGAGGGGAGGACGAGCTAGTCAAATAGCAACCGCGTACACGTCTGATTCATTCCAATTAGCTGCGGGCGCCTCGGCACGTCCGCGGTGGGTGAGTGAGCCATGACAGGACGGGAATTTTTGAGGGACAAGGAGGGTAATGAGGGGAGGAGAGATTGGATTCAAATCAGGACAGTGGAGGTAGAGGATGAAATGTCTTTATTTTCAACGGCGATATTTATTTCATTTCATAATTTCGGTCTCTGGGTGCATGGCAGGTGTTCTTACCGTGAGGCTCTTTTGCCATCTTGTGGATATATGTGTTACTGCAGGTGTGTGGGGCACGGGGATGTTTTTAATAACCAGCTGCATATTCCTCCATGCCAACAGAGCAAAGATTACCAGAGTACAATATATGATATTGACTAGAAGAAGAAAAACAAGGCCGGATCACATACACCTAAAATCATTTATGGTGTTTTGAGCTGGTGATAATTCATATAACCACAAATCGACGTGGTTCACTTTTTCAATATCACTGCCTTTTCCCAGTTTGCCCACGCATAGCAGAGATTCTCATTTCACCGCCATCATTTTCTAACACCTAAAGCTTTCGTTTGCCCCGTGACAGTGACTCACGTTAGCCCGTGATGACGCATATCGACCCACACCGCAAAAAAATATGAGCAGCACTCCGGGAACTGTCGCTCTCTCCACAGCGGTCTATTTATGGCATGGCTGATTCTAGAGAGAGTAACCACGGGCTGCGCCCGCTGTGAACGAGAACGTCTCGGAAAGCAGCCGCACTTTTGTCCCTGACGTCTTCTCTAAGCTGGAGGAGCGTCTGGCGGCGGATTCGTTATGAAGATTCGGCGGGCACGGCTTTCTTTTTCCTTCTCGGCGGTGCTTCGGGTGGTAGATTCATCGTTACATAAGCAAGGCATATTCTGCTCACATGAAGGTGCGATTACAAAAACACAAAGTGAGACAAAGGGCTGCAGTGGACACGCTGCCATCCGACTTTCTCAACTAGACGCCCGATTAGTAGGGATCGGGCTCGTTTGGTGCTAAACCGATACTTTTAAAACGATAACGGTGCCTGAACCGATATTTTTTTATTGCCAAGGCAATTTTTTTTGTTCAAATTGAACAATATATTAGCTGTTTAAAGTATACTATAAATATAAATGGATGCAAACTATATATTCAAACTTTTTTTATACTACTACTAAAGGTAGCGCGGTACCCGTACGTTAAAAAACGACTGCATATTTTTTAATATATATATATAAAAATATGCAAAAAAATTGCATAGGATTTAGCATATATATATATATATATATATATAAATAAATGCAAAATCATATCGTTTTTAACATACGGGTACCATGCTACCTTTTCAGTATCAATATAACGTGCAACATAACAGAGTAGTGTAAAAAAAAAAAAGGATTTAAATCGGCTCAGATACCAGGGGAAGCACCTGGATTCTGCGTTGTGTTTCGGTCCGGTTGGTACCGTACGTCTTGGTTCTCGGTACCAAACCCTACCGATAAGTACAGCGATGACTGATATTGTTTTAAAACTGGGATTAAAGTACATCACATGGGAGGACATTCCCAAACATTATTACATACAGACTTATAGTCTATTATAGTTTGTATAGTTTTCTAATTTATGTTGTTCATAGGTTGTTCTTTTTCAAAACTTTTTTAAAACCTTTTTCAAACTTGAACTGCTTTGCACTTTATTACTATCACAATTCACTTCATGTCGGACAGAAGAGAAACGTACTTTAAATCTTCTGCATGTTTGTACAAATGGAATAATTAACATTAAAACTGACTTTAACTTTGACTTTGAAATGTGTTTTAATTACAAGAGGGACACTAAATTTACCAATTGCTTAAACTTGGCGACCGGTACTGCACTGCCCTGTCCAGCCGACCTCTGTGACCTCCGTGACCTCCGTGCTCATGTCCCAGAATCCTTCACCGAGTCTTCTCCTCTCCTGCGTAACGTGTTAACCCTCTTCTCCGTCCCCTATCTCCATCTGTCCAGAGGCGACGGTGCTGAGTTACGACGGCAGCATGTACCTGAAGATCATCGTGCCGGTCACCATGCACACGGAGGCCGAGGACGTGGCGCTGCGCTTCATGTCCCAGCGGGCGTACGGCCTGCTCATGGCCACCACCTCCAAGGAGTCGGCCGACACCCTGCGACTGGAGCTGGACGGCGGCCGCGTCAAGCTCACCGTGAACCTCGGTAAGGCCCCCCGTGACTCATCGTGGCCGTCCCCGCTAACCTTTCCCCTTCCCATTCCCTGTCTCCTCATCTCCGCTCTGTATTTTAGCAAAGATATACTGTTGAACTTAAAAGGATGGTTTGACATTTTAAATTTCACACCATTGTTTTGTTTTTTTCATTGACAGATAGTTGGTTGGGGAAAAGCTTCTAATTTGTCCCTCAGTTATTTCATGTTTGAACGCTCTATTACATTTAATAGCTCTCGTTGGCTGTGCGGTATGCTAATAAGCTAGCTTATACCCATCACTGCCTTTTAGTTTAAATGATGCCAACTGTATGATTATTTTGGCTATTTATTGACTGAGGTACAAATACAGAAACGTCTCCTCCTTTAACTGCTTAAGCAGGAAAATAAGACTAAAAGTCATAAAGTAGAAGTACCCCTCCCCATTTTTCCCTTTGGGGCGAGTCGCCCTGCAGCCATTCCTCTTCCATATGATTTGAGCCCTGTTCCCAACCCCTTCTGCTTTTCACCCACTTCCTTTTAGTCCCCTGTGAAGCCTCATAGCAGCTCCTCCCGTTCAAAAGCTCCATCTCTTAACGGTGCCTCCCCCCTTGGCCCGATGCCGAGCCGTACCCCACTAGCTAGCTAGCCTAGTAGCTCCTGTGTCGCTCCTCCTCGAGGTCATGCTCGATTCCCGTATTGGTGGAGTCGGCTGAGAGGCTGACCGGCTCCACTTCTGCCCAGCGAGGGTGCTAAGAGGAGAGATGAACCCTCATCATAAGTAATTACAGAGAGTTGAGAGAAGAAGGGGGCGTAAAGAATCTTGTTGGGAGAAGGTCAGGGAAATTGTAGAGTAGGGTTTGTATGATGTATGGTTTTTAAAGAAAGGGGCAAGCCCCACTAAGGTAATGCAGACCTCTAGACGTATTACAATTGCATTTGCAATACATATCAGTGACCTTCCAGCTTCAGGATACCTTAAGTCTGTCCAGACTCTCAGCGGTGACCCAGGAGGAGCACGACAGAGTTGCACCCTTGAATATGAAAGTTTAAACCACCATCGAGACAGGATAGGGGAGCGGGGGGGCGGGGGGGGGGGAGGTGGTCGCTCCTCTCTCTTTTTCTACTTTCCTTTCTCTAGCTTTTCTTCCCCCCCGCCCCCTTTCTTTCTTTATCATTTTCTGTCGCTCATCAACACCCCCACCTGGCCAAGACTCAGAAGATGGAACTTTTCATCCCTTCAACGGCCTTTATGTCTGCGGCCCTTGGATCAAACAGCCAGAGAGACCGGCTCACAGCTGTAGTTGTCGCGCACATTTGTCCTTGCCGCCCAGCGGGCCCACATGTTTTCCCCACAGGGAGCTGGGACCAACGCTCCCATTCCTCCGGCTTCAACTGGCCTTAAATGACACCTGAAGGAACCTGAAGACGCTAAGGCGCCGCTCAGGATTTTCCTCAGCTCTTTTTCAAGGAGATTGATTAGCAGCTAAATCATAACACATCCTTCTGGAGTCCTCAGTATCTTTTAAGGCGTTAATCCATACCCATTTAATCCCGTCGGTCACAATAATGACCGATTGGCTTGATAATTCAATTCCTGCTGATTAAACACCAGGAAAGGCTATAATTTCAAATAATTAGCCCTAATGACTTGGATAAGGATGATAACCTGTTCAGTGTGTCGACTGATGCTAATTCTATCACACTAGCATTCCCATGTGACATTTTATTTCTTGATCACATGCCGTTGGGACAATCTCTGATAATCTATTCAGAAAACACTGCTGCTTTCCAACAGATGGGTTCCTTTAACTACACATGACCCCCCCGACCTCTCTACAGCGTGACGCTGGTCCCTGGCTGTTTGTGTCCACTATTCTGTAGCGGTTGACAGCTCGAGACCACAACCCAACCACGCCGCCGCATGCACACACAGTTTACAGCAACAGCAATGGATTCATATCAAGAAAGACATATTCAAAAATACTAATTTGATCACTCATGATCCCTGTAAAGGAAGTCTGTTTCCTATCCCCCCTTATCCCAGGAGGAGTGGGTCAAAGGTCAACTACAAAGCTAGTGTTTACTGACTGTTCAACCTGAGTCTTCCAGTTGAATGACAAATCTTTTTAACCAACACTCCACCGTTCATGACAACACATCCTGTAAAACGGTGTGTTTTCCACTGTGGTTTTGTCGCACCACTTGTAGCAAATAGCACAGCGTCTAGTCTTATTTCTTGCGGCGTGTGTGTCTGTGTGTGTGCACCAGGCGTGAGGTGGCTGGGATGTGCAGATCACCCTTTCTTGTCATTTACACTGTTGGGTTTCTCATGCCCAAAGTGCTGCAGAAGGCAAGCCAATCTCAAATGGCTGGGAACAACGGGAGCTAAAGCTAAAGGAGCTAAAGCTGAAGGAGCTAAAGCTGAATGAGCTAAAGCTGAAGGAGCTAAAACTAAAGGAGCTAAAGCTGAAGGTGCTAAAGCTGAAGGGGCTAAAGCTGAATGAGCTAAATCTAAAGGAGCTAAAGCTGAAGGAGCTAAAGCTAAAGGAGCTAAAGCTGAAGGAGCTAAAGCTGAAGGTGCTAAAGCTGAAGGAGCTAAAACTAAAGGAGCTAAAACTAAAGGAGCTAAAGCTGAAGGTGCTAAAGCTGAAGGAGCTAAACCTGGAGCAGCTAAATCAGCCAAAGGAGCGAAAGCTAAAGGTGCTAGACGCTGCGTACGCTCTCGTAAAAGCACAGCAGATGCAGCAGAAAAAAAAGCAACCAGATACAGAACATCCAATTATGCCCCAAACATTCTGTGCTGTTGTAGTTATTAGGCTCTATCTGACTAGTTTAATGAGGTTAATCATGTATTTATGACATACTGCAAGCTTTATAATGTGTTATGATCATTTACAAAGAGGAAAGCAACAGACTTTTGACATAAAACATTGAAAAAGATGATAAAAGCTTCAAGTTTTTTGTCATATGGAATGTTAAATCGCTGTTCAGCTTTTCAGAACTGCACTCGCATATAGAAACCTTATAATTGCGAGTGAATCTGTCATCGCATGAAGTGTTTATTACACCCACAACGGAGCACTTTGCATAGTGCCATCGATACGTTGACACTGCTCCCCTTCTGTATGACCTCATGGCGTACGGTGAGTCTTGCCTTCTGCGGTGCTTCGGGGGTATCGGGTGGAAGAAGGAGGGATGGGATTGATGGGATTGATGGATGAAAAGGGTGATCCTGACTCAGAGCCTGTCCCCGGATGGTGGCCCCAGAGCAATGCTTGGTTGTCTGCAGAATGTACCTTGAAGGATGTAAAATGTCTTTTTTTCTCTCTCTCTCTTTTATCTTCTTTCTCTTTCTTGCTCTTTTTTTTCCTTTTCTTTTTATTTGATCTCACCATTTCCGCTCTTTCTCCCGCCAGATTGTATCAGGATAGACTGTAACCTCAGTAAGTGGTTCTATCCATTTTTTGACTAAAGTGTATTTGTCTATCTCATCTTGATTCTGTGCAGTCGCCCTTTTCTGCTTTCGCCTGACTTCATGACGAGTGACACCTTCCTCATTACCGTGTCACTCCTCCATATTTTGAACGAGTTGAATTTACTATTCCATGAAGCATATTTGGTTTTCTTCTCGTTGCCAATCTTTCATTCGTGTCCTTCTCACCGCATCATTTGTATGTCCCGCCCCAAATTTATCTTCTTTATCTTCTTTCCATAAGTTCTGTCACTTGGATTTCCCTTTTTTCAGCCACACATTGAATGAATGTTCCATAAGGATCTCGATGTCCCATCCTGTCGCCCTCCTCGCTTGCCCACCACCATCATTCTCTTGTCAACCTTCGACAATAACCCATTCAGAAAAGGGCAACTGGACACCCCCCTGTTGGATGTTCCTATGTTTCATTATGCGGCGCTCAGTCTCTCCACTCGGCTGCACACACAGGTGTTGCTAGTTTTCTGTAAGGGGGGGGACAACAAACAAACTGTAGTGTTACCCCCCCTCCCCCCTCACACACGCCTCAGAAAGCCTAATTGCTTATCCATTGAGAGACGGCACCACTTGGTGCACGCTTGTATTTTTTTGTTTTCCGGAGCGAGCCAATGTTTTTGTGCCCCATGCTGACAGCATGATAGCACACTGTTATTTCTATCAGGTAAGTGCTGCCAGCCACAGTGACAGGAATGGAGAAAACCTGATGTTTGCAACACTTGTTTTGTGTCTGTGTGTGTGTGTGTTCTTTAATTGTCACGGCGTCTTTGTGAAAGTTGAGACTTGACTTTGATTAACCCCAGCAACCGAGGAGCGAGCGCGGAGCAACCATTCAGTGCTCTTTATTTGCTTTCCTTTAGTTTGTGTTTAGAATTTGCCGATGCACGTATTGAGTTAACGGCACACGTCAGTCAGAAGGATCCATTTTGGGTCAAAGAGCAGCGTTTGTTGCTGGCACTAAGCCAGAGTAACGCCAGCCTCATTGTGCAGTGGCGATGGGAGCTGAACCAACGTTTTTCAGCGCGAGGTGATCCATACAAAACGTGTCGGTGCGTGAACCCCACTCGTCTTCGGCTGTATGTGTCTCACGTACCTGCACTTAAAACACACTTGAACGCTGTTTATGTCAGACTTTATGGAGTGCAATCCAAAAACTTCAAAAGCCTCCGCCAGGCATGGAAGTGGTCTCCGTGTATGACGAATTACACCACTTATTATGTGTGGTGCCACTGGCATGACACATTCAATCTAACGCTCAGAAGAGATGCAGGCTCCGGGTTGACCACTAGATGGCGGACACGCACTGGGGATGTTGCGGGATCTCCCTGCAGTGGGGAGGATTTTATATTTGTTCTTCTTCTCATCCCACTGCAGGGCTCAGTCGTTTCTCAGAAACCGACTTGGATTCCACGCTACTGTAAATGATATCATGTGGCGGTTGAGGTCACGGCATATTTGGATGTTTTGACGTGACAAATGTTGTAGTCACAGATTACTAGAAGGCGTTTTAGTATTTCGGAAAATGTCCATTCTTTCTTCACCGTACTATAATGGAAGGATTTCTCTTGTCTGCCTCTCTCTTCTTTTAATTCAGCGGCTGTGTTTAAATATTGCTGTGCGCTGCTTGGAACCCTTGACTTGGAACACTGCGTTTCAGCGGTTTTTTAAAGGAATATTTTATTTCACCATGATATTGTTCGGTTGACTGAGCACCCTTGTGCGGCAGTTTCTTGCTTCACAGCCACTCCGCACAAACCGCACTCTGTAAAAGATCCCGAAATATGAGCCTGTGAGTGAGAGACGAAAAAAAATAGAGTGAAAGCAAACCAGGGTAGAGCTCCAGACAACAATTTATTCAATGCCATGACATCTGGCGGTCGATTCCTCCTCCAGAGACAGACAGTAACTTAAGCTTTGAGTTTGAGTAAGAAAATCAAGGTATCAATGTCTCTGCCGGCTGGTTCTTTGTTAGGTTTTCTTGCAGGCTAATACTATACATGCGTGACTGGATATAAATAATGTTATATTCTGATTGCACGTAGACTGAACAGGCCAGTGAGTGGTGGAATAAATTATTGATTATTCTTTATCCCGGATGTCTTTAATAGAGTACAAATCAGAATACAATGTCTTGAGCTACTAGCTTTTAGCAATATGGCCAACATGCATTCAAAGGCCGCTACTGGCAGAACACATCAACTCAGAGGCAGCCTTTTCTATCTTGGTCTCATGATGTCCAAAAAGATGCAGTAAGACTCTAGGATCACCAGAAAAACAAACCATGTTTCAGGAAAGCTGCACGATTGGGATTGAACACCGGCAGCATGTCGCCGGGGAGCCGGCGGCTCATTGTTAGCACTGCTGACTCAAACTACAGAAAACAGTACTGACAGAAATGCCAGGGTTAAGCTGAGAGGGAACCGGAGAACGAGTGCTACGCCTCAGAGACCGGGGGCACGGACAGGGACAACATTATTGGCTGCAACCGCCGCATAAAAGCATGAACCTGCCCGTGTAAGTCAATAAAGCGAAGCGAAGCTCTGATTATTTTCTGCTATATTAATGCTCAGAATGTTAAGCAGCTTCTTCAACTGGTAGAAGTCCCTGTTGTTCCACTTCATACAAACTATAAAGAACTTGCACACACACAAAAGAACAACAGCTACACACCACCACTTATCAGAAGAAGAGGCTGGTTCAAGCTCTCTTGAGTCATTAGCATGTTGCTAACATATGACTCAGATACATTACTTTGTTGTTTATCTGTGCTTCTTTTGGTATTACAACTGCTACTTCCACAACTCCTGACCGCCTCTCTCATCTTTGATTACTTCTCGTGCGTCGTGAGACTCGATCAGCGTTGTGTTTTTGTTGCGCTGCATTGTTCCTGCTCTGCCAGCTAACGCGACTGGAATGTGACATGGAGCGGCGCTGTCGCCCTCGGCTCCGGTCAGGTCAGGGTGTCGTGCTGATGATATCTGCTTGGAAGGTGGCCTTTCAGCAGCCAGCAGCACCTTCTCTTAGCGCTAGATGAGATGCGATCTGTCGTGACATATGGCCGAGCACGCCGCGTATGCTAATGTCATAGCCTTTGGCCTATCCACCTGCGAGCTCTCGCTCTAAACCACACTGAGACACACACCACGTCTGTGTGTATGTTAATTAGGAAAAGTTACTAACGCATGTCAAAGCAAAAGCAAATCGTCTCAAAAATACACTCCAAGTGGATAACTGGCATATGCATCTGTCATTTATGTGAATGTAACCTGACGATAACAGATGCTTCCAGGCAATGAAGAGCCAGGTAATTGTGTGTAGCAGTGCATATCCTATATGTTATATCACCGGCACATGACGGGGTGATGGATGTAAGTGGTGAGGTTCCAACTCGTATCATAAAGACACTGCTTCACAGGAAATGATTGGGTAGCTGCGCATTGGAAACCATGGTACCAGGCATCTGACAAGATGGAGGAAAGTAGTAAATGTCAAAGGTGTCAAAACCTACAACCCTCAATCAGCTTCTTCTTATTAGCAACGGGGTGTGACATTATCACAGAATCCCACTGGACTTACTATTCAGCCCGACCTTCACCCTAGTTAACCTAAAGTTAACCTAAACAATGTAAAAGCTACGTCAAGTACGCAACAAATGTACTTAATCTATACAAAACGCCGATCTAAGCACTCTTATAACACCAAGGGGTACCCATGCGTTGGAAAAAAAACATGATGGCCAGCCGTCTGTATGTGAAGATTTGGAAATGAGAACACGTTGTAATATTTAATAGAGCGTAATATGAGCAAGAATGAATGTCAGCTGCCGTTGATGTGTGATTAATTAGCTTTTGGGTGACTGTTCAGCTCATCTTATTTGATATTCATCCACTGATTATGTGTTTAAATCCAACCTGCCGACTTTGGCGAGCATTAAACTTCCACAACAGTCCACACAGAGGTTGAAATGATTCACGTGTGCAAACCAAGCGCGTTAAAGGTTGCAACATGCGGCAGCACGCTGCCAATGGAAAGGTTAGCCTCTTCTTGGCCAGAGTGTATGATAATAATAGAGATCTGTACTACTGTGGTCTCAAACAAATGCTGTTTTTATGACCTGCTCTGAAAAGATGCATCTGTGCTCATACAATGTTGATACAGAGTATTAATACGAGATCCTTAAGAGTAACTTAACTCCCTGTGATAAGTGGTTTATCCCTCCTGGCTGCAGCAATGTGTGCATCAGGGTCCATTAGCATCCTGTGACATCACTGCTGGGTGTGGCACGTGTGACAGTTAAGCTACTGAAAGACCCTCACACAGCTCATGTCGCCCTACCGACCACACCCAGAAGCGTTCAACCACACCTGACGGTGATGTCACACAGTCCTGGAGCACACTTGTACATCCCTGGAGCGGAAGTGGAAGTCTCATACCGACTGCGCAGAGGTGAAAATCAAACCAACACTCACTCACCACCTGCGGCAGAGGGAATCCTCCCCAGAAAATGCTTTTCCACGCCACTTTACATACGAGACCAAAAGGTTCGGACCAGTGCTGTGAGATAGTGAGCTGACTTTGCTCCAAACAAAAACAAAACCTGTGGCTTGAAGTGAATCGCAAGAGGCCAGCCAAGATAGGGGAAACCAATTTATTTGGACGAATGCACAAAATCCTATTGATTTTCATTCAGTAGTAACTAAATACCTTGGCATATTTTTCCCCTTATCCTATAATTGAGTAATTTTCCCGATAAGAGATTGTAGCTTCTACAGTTTTAACTATTCCAGAGACCAGCAAGGACCTGCACACTGAGAACTTATTGCACCGGGAGATGAGGACATCTAACACTGCCGTGGTAACATGAACGCCTACACACACACACACACACACACACACACACAGATGCGTGCCTCATTTGACACATATTGTGGGCAGGGAAATGAATCCCTGAGATTGCCCACACACAAGCGCAGTGTATTTCCGTCACTGCGGCCGTCACCCCTCCTCACTCTTTACTGCTTCCAACCAAGTTGTCAGCGTTCACACTCCTCCCCCGCGTGTTTCTCACCACGACGGTTCACATGGCCGCGTAAACCCGGCGATCCAGCGTTCGTGTCGAGAGACCGCGTTGGCTCCGCGGTCACCTTCCTGTTTGAACGGGGCGTTTGTTCAGCCTAATTAGTATTGAGGTTTCTCAGCAGCCGCCCCCTGCTCGCCTGCCGCTCGTCTCCGAGCCGGCGGCACGCGTTCGCTCTCAAATATTGAATCGGAATGAGTTTCCAATCACTCACTTAAATCATGAGTCATCACAGCTTCCCTCAGCCAAGTAGACGTCAAAGAAGGATTCTCTGTTGGCACGAGAAGTTACCCTCGGCACGCACGACGTCCTACGCTTTCTGGAGGTTTAGCATCTTTCGAAGTTAGACTGTATGAAATGTATTTTGGAGATGCTCGGATTGGGATTTGATTTTTTTTTAAAGGCAATTTAATGCTCCAGTGGAGAGTAGCCCTTTTATTTCTTTCTTTAATGTTCATTTTATCCTCCAAAACCCCGGGCCAAATGTGATGCAATGAGCCAATAAGAGGAATATGTTATTAACATAATGCACCCACCCTCAGAGATGGCGACGTCATACCATATAAATAGATCCAGGTCAAAAGCAATCATCTTGTTCAGCGATGAACAACAGGAATTCATTCCACATTTTGCAATAGTTAACATGTTTAAAGTCTTGAACAGTGTGTGTGATACGAGTGTTAATCACCAGTGAGGAAACATTGTGGACGCATCGGATACAACCGACCTTCCTGTCACTTCCACACAAATCCTATTTGTAAAACATATGCACGTAGATGTCTCCTCCACGGATGCAACTTCATTTATTTCCCACACACGTTATCTTATTTTGCTCCCCGCATGTTTTAATGGGAACCAAATGCTTCTTAAAATGTTCGACAGAAATGACCTAATAAAGAAGTGCTTTGAAGCCTATATGAACTTCAAAGGAATATGTAATCAGAACATTTGCCTCACTACAGTGGGAATGAAGTCTGTGTGTGTGTGTGTGTGTGTGTGTGTGTGTGTGTGTGTGTGTGTGTGTGTGTGTGTGTGTGTGTGTGTGTGTGTGTGCGTGTGTGTGTGTTTAAACATCCATGTGGGATAAATTGTAATATGTACACTACTAATGTTTACATCGCAATGTACTGTTACCTCTAGCTTTTTCACTGTATATATATATATATATATATATATATATATATATATATATATATATATATATATATATATATATATATGGAAGTAATCAACTAAGGAAGCTTAGTGGTGATTTATATTAGTTGCGTTGTTACTATTGTCTCATCTTAATCCACATTTATCTCCTCCTTCACTTGCCAACAACAACCTTTAGAATATGATATAAGATTGTATTCATCATTTAATTTTCATGGCATGGCCCCGACAGGCCCGTATGCATCAGGACGTCTGCTGCAGTCATCACAACGAGTCTTCACTGAACATTCGCAAGTGGGACACCAACGCTGTAGAAAGACCAAGAAATGTTCATCTTTATTAAATGACAACTTAATGACGTGTTTTACTAATTCTAATACATTTGAGTCATTCTTACAATTACAATTTCCGTTCTGTAAGTGTTATGTAACTTAGTTGTTAGGTGTTCATGATAGTAGAAGTCGTAATATTCTTATGCTGCGTTCACACCAAACGCGGCGCCATTTTTTGCCAATTTCACCGACTCGTCCAGGAACTGCGTCTGTCTCATCTCCGTAAAAGTACTTACCGTTTCCACCCTCCACTTTGGAAATAACCGCTAGTTCTGTTTAATACTTGTTAAGTAAATTCCACACACGTCTGAACATCAAACTCCATGGTGTCTGGGTTCATAATATTATCCGTAGTCGCGCAACAGCGTCTGAATGGCGGCCGCTATCGGCTATCGCTATCGGTTTGATTCAGCAACGGCAGTACAGCGGTGATGAGGGGCGGAGCTTCTCAGCGCTGATTGGCTGACGCAACTCGGGGTCGCGCGACCTGGGAAATGTCACCTGAAACGCGTCGCTCGCGTTGCGTTTCATGTTTGTGTCGCTGTGCAAAAGCTGACAAACGAAGGCGTGCAGAGACATCGCCATGATGCCTCAGCGCCGCGCGTGTTTCAGTTTCTCTACCTGCCTCCCTCGCCTCTCTCTGTGAACTCCAGACGCCCGAGGCAATCTGTTTCACTAGACCTAACCGGGTGAGGAGATTGCCTTCCTGCCCCCGCTTGTCTAATAAGAACTGTCCACACCAATGTTCCACTGCCTGCTTGCACTCTGGACACAATTTCAATTATTTTCCTCGGAGAAGGAGAGACAATTCTCTGTCTTCTCACCGGGGACCGGGTCAGCCGGCGTGTTGAAGCAGCCGCCGGGGTCCACTGAACAGCTTTTAGAGCATGTTGGGCGGGATGGTGGCACGCTTGTCTCGCTCGACGCCCCTCTGGGACCTCGAGGGGAGGCGGAGTCTGCCATTCAGGAAGTCAACCTCGCCAGCTGAGCGGTTGATGCCATCTCGCTGGTTGCTCAGCTCCAAGGACATTATTACCTCTACTTCTGTCATCCATATGCAGGGGATCACCTGTAGACGCACATCACATTGTGTATGCACGTCTGGTGACCTGGTTGGACCGATGCATAGTCATGATGACTGCACAGTATTCAGAAAAAACAGGCGGTTTATTCCTCTTAAGCTTCTAGTTTCTAAAAATACAAG